>NW_020664661.1:4074622-4188340 GCF_002925995.2 Terrapene triunguis | reverse complement strand
TTCTTTCTTTCTTTCTTTCTTTCTTTCTTTCTTTCTTTCTTTCTTTCAGAGCTAAGTAAGGGCCAATTCTTTAGGTAAATGAATCCATCAGACAGAAAGAAAGTTGCAAAATGTGGCATTTCTAGCAGCTCTTTCCAGTCTCTCTGTAATCCTGCCGCTACCTCTCCCCCCGCACACACACACATACACTTTTTCTCTCCCCCCCGCCCCAGTCCCCTTTCGGAACTGGCTAGGTTTATAACCAGAGGGAATCTGAGAGGGAGTTTCTTTGGGGAAGGAAGGCCCATTTTCGCCACTGAACAAAGAATGAAAATGCACCAACAAAGGGATCCCCCTCCCCAGTGAGGGAGACGCAGGTGAGGAGGGCTTGGGGAAATTTGCCAGGAGCAGTCAGGGGCTCTTGTCTAGGGAGTTTATTTGCATATGGGGCATTTTCAGGGACCGGGCACAAACGGGCCGTAAGCTTCTGGGGGGACACCCCCCCACACACACACACTTTCCTTCTGTGAAAGCAGCGAGAAATGACGATTTTCGATCGTCTTTATTTTTTTGAAGGTGACGATTCCCACCACCGGTCAGAGCGAAAGCCCGAGTCTAACGCCTAATTAAAAAGAGTGGCAGCGAGAGTCATTCATCTTTAGCATCAGCTGCTAACGGGCTCGGAGTTCTAGTGACTCCGAGGACAGGACTGGGAGAGCGGGGAGCCGAGAGAAGCAGGCGAGAATGGATTTAGTCAGAGCCACTGGGAAAGGGAAGGAGAATTTACGGGGGGGGGGGGGGGAAGAGAAGGGGAAAGAGACAGAAAAAAGAGAAACGAACCCCCCAAAAGGAGTGACTGGATAAAAGCGGGGGAGGGGGGGCAGACTCCGGCTCCCCAGAACTAAACTGTAAGCAGGCACCAACCCTTTCCATCTCCCCTTTGCCTCTGCAGGATCAGAGAAGCGAGAGAGACATCGGGGGAAAAACACACGGGCTAGAGAGAGCCAGGCAAAGGAAGAAAGGATCTCCACTGAGCTGCGGAAGGTTTTGCCCACCTCGCCTGCCGCTCTTCTCCTTTGCACCCTGCTCCCTTCCCTCCGTTCTCCTCTCTCTGAGGTTTGCAAACAAAACGTCACCAATCGATAAGCCTCTCGCTGAGTGTGTGTGTGTGTGTGTGTGTGTGTGTGTGTGTGATCCTGACCGGCCGGACTCCCAAATCTGCTGCTCCCGACTCGTTCACTACCTGTAAGTTCAGAATTACAACCTTCTACTTCTATACAAACTTTTCTTTGTAAGCGAATCCTTTCTCTGGGAGGGACGGAGGCAGAGAAACAACCAGCAGGGGATCAGTTAATTTCTGACACGCAGGTTTGACGCCCCAAAGTGGGCAAACAAAACAGCCCCTTGGATTTTGTTAACAATATACAGAATCAATAATTTTAAAAAATGTATATAAATTGTGATTAACAGAAAGAAATTTTTAATTTACCAGGCTGAGGGGGAAGACTGGCATTCAATCTTTGGGGGCGAATACACATGTATGCCCAGGTTTGGTTTCTAATTAAATTAGCTCTAATTTGCAGTGTGTGTGTGTGTGTGTGTGTGTGTGTGTGTGTGTGTGTGTGTGTGTGTGTGTGTTTAAAATGTATCTACTCCGTGAAATTGAGGTTGGGGCCACTTTAAATGAAAATCTACCTTTCGCCTTCAGGGCTCCTTTATTAAGGGATAGCCGGGAGCGCAGCGTCCGGCAGAAAACTAGGTTGTACTTTCCATTAGGAAATGCCAATCAATCCTTTTCAATACACCAATTAATAAATCCGATTGGTGATAGCGCCTCCAGGGTACCTCTCTGGGTGGGTGGGTAAGTGAGTGGGGACGGCGAAGTTAGAAGGAAACTGTCCTCAAATAGTAGCCAGACACCTTTCCCCACTCCTCCAGACATGAACTGAGAAGCATTCAAATCCTGAGCTTAAAAATAAGTACAAGGACCTCCCAGCCAAAACCAGAATGAGATCTCAGTCGAGGCAAAGGTCTGGGGAGCCAGTATAAAGCCCTGGCCTGTGGAAACAAGCCGGGTGTTAGAAAAGGGGACACATAAGAACGGAAGGGAAAGAAAGAAAACAGAGAGGGGGAAATGAATTCCCTCAGTGGAGTCTTCAGGATGTGTCTCTAAGCCTCCTGTGTAGTTAAATTAGTACAGTTTAGTGAGATAGCTCAGTGGCGAATATTTTTTGTCTCTGTGTGTGTTTGTGTTTGTTTGTGTGTGTATATGTGTGTGTGTGTGTGTGTATACGCGCGATTAGAACAGGGCCTGTAAATTCCCCTCGTTATTTGATTTATATTTAGCCTGCACTTATTTAAACTACTCCCCTTCTCCCTAATCCACGGCACGCAACTCTAACCCGGGGAATAAACATCATCGGTTTTGTTCGGTTAATTTCAAAGTGAACTGCAGCCCCAAGGTTTCATTTTTCATAATTAAAAGGGGCCAGGAAGCTACAAAACTCCTCCAAGCTGGCAATTCATCCTAGGTGGGTTGCTCTGTCTTCTGCTGCTACGCTTTCCACATATGTATACAAATCAGAGGGGAAATGGGAGGGAAATAGTGGCTTTATTATTATTTTTAAAAGAAACGGTTACACTTAGCGCATAATGGATTGTATCGTAGGACTTCGATGCTCGCTCTGTAATGTAGCCATGACATCAGGTCTCCTTTCTTTGAAATGACGCTGCTAATGCAAAACAAAACAAATGTTGTGAATATTTGTGTAGCTGTAGGAAGCCACAGGAAGTTTCCAGCCAGGCGAGCGGCCCCTTTGGCGGAGGATGGCGGAGCTGGGACAGGTGCAGGTATGTGGTGGAGGTGGGAGAGGGTGGGTTACGGGGCAGTTATAGGTTGTGAAGCCCCCCCTAACTAGATTCATTTCCAGGTTACTCCATATGGCCAGAACAAAATCAAACAACAACTATCTGCATATTCCCTTCCTGCCAGCCTGCGCCTCCCTCCAGGGAAACACTCACATACACTCAGACTAATAGTGCTAAAGGAACTGATCACTTTTCTCAAACCTGAGCCAGTCAAAAGGACCCTTAAAACAGAGCGCGAGATCCCCGAGAAACCTGGGTACTAATATCTATCTAAATAAATAATACATAATAGTAATAATAATAATTAATAATAATACAGTAACCCGGCCGCCTGTCTTAATAAAGGGGAGCGAACGAGAAAATTCATATTATTGCACGTGGTTTCACCCTGAAAATAGAGATTTATTTTTTTACACTCAGGGACGGTGGCGGTTGTTGCTGGTTTTGGTGGTGGGGCACAAGCCTCTTTTGCGAGTCTCTAATGTGCGGTGTAAATACAGAGCGGAGGGGAAAGCGCAGCGGAGGCTGATTTTGCAGGTTTGCACTTCAGAAAGGAGAGAAGTAAAAAAGAAGAGAGAGATTGAGAGAGAGAGAAGTCTCCCCGGCAGCCTGATCCCATTAGCTCCGTCCTTGGGTTGCATATTTATACGGTCTAGGAGGTGAACAGATGGACTATCAATTTAATTCCATCTTCAACACCATCAGAGATTGATTTTCTACTCGTTTTTAATTTTGCCATAATTAATTAGATCATTACAACTGTTTGCTATTGATCTCCCTACTTAAACCTCAGATGCAAAGGGACTTCAGCAGACCCTTTAAAAACACAGAAGGGAAAAGGAACACTGGGTATATATTCACAATCAAATCCACTATATATACACAATGAACGTGCCTATATTATGGATATATAAAACCCTACTCATATATATGTACTAAACCTGGTGCCTGGTAGGGCTGTGTGCATATGTATGTATGTATGTATGTGTGTGTGCATATCTATATGTATCTCTCTCTCTGCCTAGATCTGTATACATGCGCGCGCGCACTCCCACGTCCCTAGCTCGTGGATATTGTATTTTATGACTCGATCAGAAATGGCAAAAGAAAATCATACCAGCAAACATTAGTTACCAAACGTAACATGGAATCCCCCCCTACCCTGGCTCTTAGCAGCAGTTAGACACAAAGACAGCAAACGAGTCAGCGCTGGCACACAGCAAGGTTTGCCACATAAACCTCAAGTAGGGTTCTGTTTTTCACAATGAAATTAAAAATCCCAGCTCTAGATGTAATTTGAAAGAACCAAACTGCACAATTGTGCGCCTAGCCCGTGATCAGCCGGTCAGGAGCCCCGAGGAAATTCTCCTGCACAGAAGGGGTTGTTTGAAGCTTTGTTTGCAAAAAATAAAAAAAAAAAAAAAAAAAGCCGTCAATGGGAAAGGAAGATTTCCCGTCAGGGCATGGTCTGGGGGCAGGAGGTGGGTGTGAAGTAGCTAAATGGAGCCAAATCATTAGCTCCCAGTGTAAACCTCGCAATCCCTGTTCCGAGCTCCAGATCCTAGCCCTGGGACCTGGACTCTCTGTTGCAGCTCCCCCAAACCAATGCACTGACTCACAACACGCACAGCACACCCAGGGCGCACAACACACACACGCGAGAACTGCTCGCTCCTCACACCCCACACTCCCACTGGCAAGGCGCAAACAACCTTCAGCACACGCGGGAAACCCAACACACGCACCAAGCGGCCCATGGGAAAAGCGTCCGAGGGGAGACGGATACAATGCCGTTAGCCTTCTCCAGCCGGGACAAAACTCGTGCTAGGAAAAGTAGAAGTTTCAAAAGTAAAATTATATACGGGGTAGGGCGGGGATTCAGTTTGCAACAGATGCAGTCAGCTGATCTGGGAAGGGGAGAGCGAGCGAGAGTAAATACGAGGAGCCCAGGCAGTGTACTGAGCACACATGCACACACGCACACACACACACACAATGCATGTCACAGACTCACACACACAGAGCGCATGTCACACAAACAGTGCATGCATGTCACACACACACACAGAGTGAATGCATGCCAGCCAGACACAATTCATGCATTTCACACACACACACACACACTGCATGTCACAGACACACACAGAGTGCATGCATGTCACACACATGCAGTACATACATGTCACACACACACACAGTGTGCAAGCATGCCAGTCACACACAATGCATGCATTTCTCTCTCTCTCTCTCTCTCACACACACACACACACAGCATGTCACACACACAGAGAGAGTGCATGTCACACACACACACACACACACACACACACACACACACACACACACACACACACAGAGAGTGCATGTCACACACACACACACACACACACACAGAGTGCATGTCAGACACACACACACACACACAGAGTGCATGCGTGTATATCTCTCACACCCATCTGGCCGTTCTATTGCGGGTTGCCAGCAAAGCACTCACTAGAAACAAGGTGAGAAACCAAGCCAGACGTGGTCCGAAGCGCGGACGCTGTAGGAAGTGTGCGGGGGGAGGGGTATTTAGCAGGTGGGATGGAAATGTTGGGGGACCTGGTGGAGGAGAGGAGGCCCAGGCGGAGAGGCAGCTCAGCTGCCTCCTGCCAAGGGAGGGAGCTGGGGTGACTGGCTCATCCCCTCCCTCCTGAATATTCAGGGCTCGCCCCCTCACTGCACCCTTCCGCCCCCGCCCCCTTACCTGTTCTCCCTGAGCTCTGAGCCATGGCTCCTTTGCCTAATGGTCCGTCTCCCAGGGACGGCTGTAGCCCAGGAGATCGGCCGCGGCCTTGGCTTGCTGCGTCTCCTCCCCGCTTGGGTGTCCCGCTTCCCCCCGCGGACTCGCAGGATCTAGGCGCAACCACCCAAAACTAAACGGTTTAGATAAGAGCGCGCACCCAGCAGCCCCGCGCACACACAGAAAGAGCCAGCCCCGGAGAGCGAGCCGCCGCTCTACTGAGCCGGGACAGGCGCGAAGGAGGGGGAAATAAATAACAATCGACGACAATGCAGCGCTGCTGCTTCTCAAAGTGCAGCAGGACTCACCTGACCCCAGCATCGGGGCTGGGCAGCCGCGGGGCTGGGCAGGGAGAGGGGCGCGAGGTGAGGCAGGGCTGCGGAGGAACTTCCTGGAAGTTTACAGGGAGGCTGCTGGGGGTGCTGGGCTAGCGGGGGAGGGGAGAGAACAGGGTCCAAGCGAAGGGAATGCAGAGTGATGCCAGGCAGGTTTTCCAGCCGGACAGAAAGGGGGTGGGGAGGCTGGGAAGTGGACAAGGAGGACGGGGTTCAATGCAGCTCATCTAAACAGATGGCCAACTCTGGAGGTTGGCCTGAGGGGCTACCCTGCCCCTTCAGTCTCCAGACATACCGGGGATCGCTCGTTTAGAGGAAGAAGCAGTTTTGTAAAGTCTCTGTCTGTTATGATGAAGTTTTGGCTGTGTGTTTCAGTGAGACGTTTTAATCTATCTATCTATCTATCTACCTATGATTGTCACATCTTGGAAGCCCTACTAAAGACCTCACGGTTTCAAAGCGTAAGAGCTGTGAAGAAAAATCCTCAGTGGTAAAGACACCCCTGAGCGAATATTTTTCTTTCTCTCTTTCGCTTCCCCCCTACATCCCTGCATTGACTGAAAATCTCTCTCAGCTCCAACAAGGAGTCCCAGGAAAAATGAACCATTCTCCTATCGATTCTTCATTAAAATTGCATTTCTGCATTTGCTAAATTGGTTTTAAAAAGCTTCCCCTGATATTATTGTCTTGTCAGGGCCGACAGTACTGGGCAAACAGTATTTAAAAGCTTGGGATTTTTTTCCCTCCAAAATGAGGCTGAGTTGTTGTTTTTTCCCTAGCGTCTTTAGGAAAATGTTAACATCAGATACAGGGGGAACAATGCAGCGAAGTAGATGATTGTATAAAATACAGGGCTGGAATGAGACGTTGGTTTCATCACATTTAAAAATCATCGATTGTAGCTTCAAGCAAAGAAAAAAGTTTCCTTTTCAATATTAAAATAGGAGACAATAAAAAGTCAGTGATCGCAGGAATGATTATTTTCCGAAGTCATCATCACAAAGGCTACTTTGTGTCATTGTCTAGTGAAATTCACCAGCTCCCCTCACCCGGGCAGAATCCTGCTCCGAGCAAAGCAGAACCGCTGCTTTGAAACATGGCTCCACGGGGAGATATTTAAATAATTCCAAATACCTCCCCCCAACACACACAAGCACCCCGGATTCCTCCAATCCTGCCCCCAACAGCCGCCGAAGGATACCCCTCCCCAGCTAGTGTGGGGAAAAAACACAACAAAAGGGACTCTGGGAGATTTACTTTGAGTTCTGCAAACCTCTCTCAAAAGAGCAGGGAAGCAGAAATGTCTTCCTGATGTGTTTATCCCCTAATCAGTTCATTAGTTATAAACAACATGACATTAGAAGTTTGGAGGCAGTTGATATTAATTTTTATTTAACTAGTTGATGTTTAATCCGTCACGCCAGGCTACATCGGAGTGAGAAAGAACTGCCTGACACAAACCAGTTAGAACTTCATACACCGCGGTCATTGTCCGGGCCCCCGGACAAACTGGGGTGTGTGTGTGTGGTGTGCGTTGGGGTTCTGGGGGGTGTAGATGGGGAAACACAAATAACGCGAGGGAAGGGAAACGGGGTCTGTGGGGAATGAGAGAGAAAGGGGGAGAGAAAGAGAGGCTAACGGGGCAGAGGGAGATCCCAGGGCAAGGGCAGAGAGAAAGAGAAATTCAGGGCGATGAAAGAAAAAAATAGCGGGAGCAAAAAAAATAAAAGGGAGCGGGAGAGACACAGGAAACAGGGGCAGGAAAAGAGCGAGGGTGGGACAGGAGGGAGAGGGATCGAGAGGGTGAGCAATGGAGAAAGGTAGGCAGAATGGGACGACAAAGGGGGGGGGAGTCCTTGTGCCAAGCCTGGCTAGGGGAGAGAGGGGCTCCAAGTATCGCGGAGAGACCCGTGCGGTGTCCCCGCACGCCCGGGGCTGTGGGGCTGTGCGGCTGTGCTGTGTACCGGGGCAGTCCCAGCTCGCTGCAGGGCAAGGACCGGGGAGCTGAGCCCCGCGCCTGTCTCAGGTGCGGCGTGGGGCAGGGCGCTTCTCTGCAAAGCGCCTTGTGTGCGACCACTTCTTCCTCTTCATTCAAATAGGCACCATTTAATTAGAGCGGGATTGGCGGAGGGATAAAAGCAACACATGGAAGGATCCGGATTTATGTTGATCGCTCTCTTCCCAGATTTCCGGGATGTAACATTTCCCATTGGGGTCAGGCAAGAGGGCATAGATCCTTTGTTCTTAAACAAAAAGCAAAAGTGCTTACCGAAATAATTTCGGTAAATCCCTGAGTGCGAGATACGTATGTGTATGTGTGTACGTATGTACCTATGTATGTACACACAGAGAAATATCAGCTATATTTGCTAAAGGGATATACAATTAATTAGAATCTAGAAATATAGACACACCTGCTATACCCTTTATTTTCTTCCTATATATGAACATAGAGGGTACACACACATATATATACACATACACGCACTATGTATAAATATATATGTGTGTGTACCCTCTATGTTCATATATAGGAAGAAAATAAAGGATATAGCAGGTGTGTCTATGTATAAATATATATATGCTGTGTACATTCAAATCTATACGTGTGTAAATATCTAGTTAGATTGTATATACACATGCATATACTTCTACATAGTGTATGTATGTATATACCTATGTATGTGTGTATATAGATATACGTACATTCAAATTGATATGCGTATAAATATATAGTTAGAAACTAGAAATAGACATACTATATAGACGTACTATATACATTCTCTATATTTTATCCCTATATAGGCAACATACAGCACACAAAATTATATTTCTATATACGTTTATACATAGTCTTTTTCTTTAAAATGTATTATACACATCTATTTATCTATCTAAGTGTATATTGTTTTAAATATAAAGCTAATGTTAAAATTATATAATACACGGGTTAAGGAAAGAGTGTCTGTACATCTGGGTATAATGCTTAAATTATCCAAAAGTACTAAGTTTAGTTTAAAAGTCATAACATGCATGTAGTACATAATCTCATATAGTACATAATTACATTAGTAATTGCACATATTAAACAATTAAAATACCGCCCTGCAAACAAAAATAAGAGAGAGAATCACTTTGAATGCATGAATTAATTTCTTTTCCTGGGGTCTGCATATATCTACATTTGTATTTCTCTGGGCGAGGTATATCTAAAATGAACACACATATTAGCCATATTTAATTTTAATATCTATTTTCAGATTAATCAATCACTCCGTCTATCTCCCGTATAAAGGAAATAGTTTACATTCCGAAGAAAATTGCCTGCTTTCCAGCAGTTAATAGTTAACTCTAGAAGAGAAAGTTCCCAGGGAAGTGCAGCGAGAGAGAAGCGACTCTCCCCTGCAAAGTGTGAGCACCTGGCACTCATTCCTATAACTGCGATAATTCAGTTCATAAAACCCCCTCTTGGAGAAATCTGCTCCTTAGTTCCGGGCTCAGATCACCAGCTGACTCTGGTCGTTTTAGGAAATAAATCACGGAGCCAACATTTAAAGAAACAGAGGAGACGGGGGGTGATGGCACAAATCACCTTCTCCATAGGTCAAGAAAGATTTCACTGCAACAGGCAACACAGTCACAAGCAACTGGCTTCCTTGGGGTGGGTCTGGTACATTTTAGTGTAGAATAAAAATGCAGGTTTCTCTCCTGTTTTCCTGTAGAGAATCGCCAGGAAGCCGGAACCGTTCCGTTTTCCTGGCATTGCCTACCGATTTGTCCAATGCAGAATAGGTCTTTTAGCAACCAGACTCCACAAACCAGGGCTCACTCACCCCACCTCCTCTGGGTACTTGCCCCGGACACAGAGCAGTGAGTGTCGGAGGAGGAAGGTAGCTGGGGGTGAGCGCTGGCTTGGGACAGGCGCTGCTTTGGAGCGCACTGGGATGACCTTCGGGCTGGCCTGGTCGAGGGGACTAGAGTGGATGGGCTCCGGGTTTAGAAGTGGGGTGGGCTGGTACAGGGGTGCAGGGAGGGAGGTTAGCTGGGTGCTGGGGTTGCCATTGAGCCTTTAAGGTGGGTTGGGCACTGACCGCCCAGGGTAAGGGGTAGTTTGAGAGGAGCCTGAGTTTGGAATAAGGCTTGCTGGAGCAGAGTGGTTTGGGATTCGCTCTGGTTCAGGGGCTGAGTGTGAACCGGGCGGTGTTTGGTGTGATGGGGGTAGCAAGGAAGAAGGGGGTGCTCCTGAGCGCTGAGGACAGACTGGAACTGCGGGATTTTGTCTTGGCCCCCGGATTCCTTGCAGAGGGAACGGGGTCCAGGTTTGCAGTAGGTCCCACCTACAGCGGGAGTGGAATTAGGGGTTTTGGGATGAGGAGTCCGTTGGGGGTGAAACTGCACTGGGATCCAACTGTAGCTGGTTTGCTGTGGGATTAGCGCTGGGCCGGCTTCATGCATGGGCTGGGCTGGCCGAGACTGGGCTGGGTTGGAATTAGCTGCGGGGCTGGGATGGAGCCAAAGGTTTGGGTTGCAGTGAGACGGGGCGGGGAACGCCAGGGTTCAGGGATAGAGATGCTTTGGGGCTGTAGAGGGTCGGCAAGAGGATGGCTCTTGGGTGGGGCGAGCCGGGTTTAGGAGTGGGATAGATGAGGATGCTCATCTGATACTGTAGAGAGATGCAGAGATGGTGCACGTGGTTTGCAATGGGGTCTGGGGTAGGCCAGGGAATAGGGAGCCACAGGGAATGGGCGAGTAGGGAACTGGTACAGGAGCTGCCATGGGGCAGGACCAAGATGTGATTGAGGCAGGCCAGGTTACTGGGTGAACTGGGCCTGGCCTGGCCTGGGGGGATTTCAGTGCGTTGTTCCTGACAGGGATCAGTGACTAGACCCCCTGGGGCCAGGATCTGGGCTGGGCCGAGTGTCTGGGAGTTCTGTGGGGGATTATTCTGGGATGTGCCTGTGACACACGTGAAGTGACATAGCTGGGAGGGCTGGGTGCGAGGCAGGGACCCAACGGAGCGAAAAAGCGAACAGTCTGGGCCGGGGGTTAAAGTTGCAGTCGGAGTAGATGGGCGTGTGGGGCAGGGCCATTTGGAAGCCACAGCAGAGCGGATTCAACCCAGGTTGCTCAGTACTGGGCTGACGGGTATCATTAGCATCATAGTTTGGAGCTCCAGGAAATGATTAACCAAACTGTTCAGAACATTTGCAATTCAAACACCTGCCCCCGCAAAGGGAATTTTAACCAGCTCACACACACACACACACACACACACACACGTTGAAGCGGCTCTATCCACCCATCCTTGCTAAAGGGAGACTTTTCTCCCTTCTGAAACAACCGCGGGTTAAACTTCCTACCGAAAGCAATACCTGATGCCTGTCGATTATGACCCAGGCACTGTGAGGAGGACGCCTGCCCTAGCCGGTTGTTATTTCAGGCTAAAACGCCCAGCAGTAACTCCGCTCGGGCATTGCACGGGAGCGGATCAGTTCACCAGAGGGGACAGTGCAGCCGGCCTGTGCGGGGAGCTTCTCCCCACCCAGAAACTCCTGCAGGCTGCAGCTCTCTTCTGCGGTGTCTCCCCCAGACCAGGTGCCCTGGAGCACAGGCGAGGGGGCGATATTTTTGGACACCCCCTGCAGCTCAGGTATAAATCAAGATCCATTCCCAGCCGCTCCCCGCACAAAGCCCCCACCAGGCCGAGAACAAAACCCAGCGAAGTTGCTCTGAGATGCAATCAAACTCCCCTAGGTGGCTGCTCAGAGCACGAAAGTGAGGAGGAGTTGCTACCGGTAGAAGCGGGCGGGTTGCAAGCACATGAGTTGGTGAACTATTATTATTTTTCTTCCTGGTGGGTTCTGAATAGTTTCTAAAGATCGGGTTTGCCAGGTGAGGAGCTGTCAGCTGGGGTGGGCTGGGTTTGCCCTCTGTAAAGGATAGCCTGGGATGGGTGGAGGGAAACCCCTCCTATAGAGTTAGTAGCTTGGATTTGTCGGTGTGAATTTGTTGGGGCTAATGTCCTTAGCAGAAAAGGAAGGGAAAACAGAGAAAATCAAAAGGAGGGCGAGATATAAAGAGAGCGGGGAAATTTCATTAGTATGAAAAAGAAAGGAAAAGGAGAACATAAGAGAAGGATAAAAGTGAATGATAGGATGAAAATCAGGAGAGAGAGATTTTTTACTAACAAAAAACAAAGGGGGAGAATAAAAAAGGGGAGAAACTGAATGAGAAAATGAAAAAGAGGGTGGATAGATTATAGTATTGTAAGAAAGAAAAAGACAAACCAAGAGAAGGAGGAAAAAGAGGAGCGAGAGAAAGGCAGGACGGAATCAGAGACATGATGAGATTTTTTAAGAGCAAGACAAACCCTTGGTGGATATTAACATGAAAACGGAAAAGCAGCAACATTTATCACACATCGTGACGAGGTGGTTTTTACACTGGAATTTTATGAAGCCCCTAAATCGCTGTTTTAAATTGTTTTTAAAGTTTAAGATTTTTTTGCCATACTTTTTTTTTTAGCTTGAATGTTTATTCTTCGGTTTAGGATTCTTTGAGTGTGTGTGTCTGTGTGCACGCGCCCCTATGGGAGGGACACACACACACACACACACACACACACGTTTAACGCTCAATTTTTTCCAGAAAGTGATCTCCTGACAGTTCTTAGAAGAACTGGGGGCTTGATTAGGGAATCGGGCCTTGCTACTGTCCTTCTGCAGCGCTGGAGTTCCCGTTTATATCTATTCTAGTTCATTTCTCCTCTTCCACCCTCCACAACTAAACAATAATACACGATAATAATGGATAATCGAACGCCCTGTATGACTCTCAGAAAACTTTGTCAGGAAGTTTGGTTTGAACTGACTACAGCCTTCTGCTTTTGCATATAACCCCCAGAGGACATTGCTGGGCACAGTCTCGTATTTCTCAGTAGCTTGCCTCTCTCCGGAGCCAGAACTGGGTGGCTAACACAGAGATCCCCGCATCTGATACCGTTGCTACTACGAGATCAGTCGCCCAAGGGGACTTACACCCAAGGAGGAAAAATCTGCTTGGTAGAAGTAGCAGTTTAAAAAACAATAGAGAGCTGAATAAACAGCCACCTTCCATAGAGAACTGATTTCTAAAAGAGCAGGGGTGAAATCCGGGCCCGCTGCTGGTTTGAATGGAGCCGGGATTTCACCCTCGGTGGTTTATGTGACCACACTTGAAGTTTCAATAGACTGAAATCCATTCTCCCCTCCCAGCGGGGGAAAGAAGATTTGGAGGTGTGGAGAACTGTAGAAGTTCCAAATAAAATGTACCCTCCCCTGACAGCCTGCTTTGAATGGAGGAAGATTAGAAATGCTCTAGGAAAACAAATTATTATAATTAGAAATAATTTTAATAATAGCCTCATTGGTCGCTCCGGACTGCCTGAGCTCTGCTATGTGAAACCCCCTCTCTGCATATTCAGAGAGCGACAAAGATTTTTGTGTTTAGGGGGCGGCTCAGAACGTCACTAGAGACTGTAAGAGGCAGGGGGGAATTTAACCACCTTAGCCCAGGACCAGCACCGGGTGTCCCTGCTATGGTCTGGGAGCTGCAGAGAAAAGGAAAGTTGCAGGTCTGTCTCCTAACTCTGTTACGGCCGGCTCTCAACCAGTTGATATAAGGGGGGTTCCAATCTCCCCCATGGGGGGAAAAGGCTGCAGGGGTAGGAACAAGCTAATTTCAAGCCGATTTCTCATTAGTCTCCTTAACGCCTATAAGGGAGAGAAAATTAGGCACCCAGCACACGTTTTGGCCACTTCATACAAAATGCAGATTTGCGAGATGATGTGAAATGTGCCCTCGAGTCAATGATCACAGATAGCTGACTGCCATTTTTTTCTCTCCTATTTGGAGTTGAGATGAGAAATGCCCCTGAGCTCTCCAGGCCCAGGCAGGGTCCTTTAATAACTGACAAATTGGCTCAAGATCTCCACCCACCCCCATGCAGCAGGAAGGAAAAAAATCCCTGCTTTTCTCCAGCCAATCAATAGGAAAGCTCCCCTGTTTCCGAAGCGATCCCTGTGCAAGCAAGGACAGGATTTAGCAACGGCGCGGCAGGAATCGCCTCTTCGTATGTGTCCCTTTCCAAGATCTCCTTAGCTGCACCCCCAGCACAGCCAAGTGACGGGGGCAGCTTCTGAGCGCGGTCCCGCACAAACAACCAGCTGCATTAGAAAAAGAAAACAACCCGCCCAACGGCTACCAGCCCTGGAAGCACATTTCAGCAGAGAAAGTTGCTAAGGGCGGTGTGTGATGGGCACCTCTGGCTGTAGGGATAATTTCTCGCCATGCCAGGAGTTCAATCTGCTGGCAAGTCCTGAGACTAAAGTTTTGCAGAGTCGTGGAGGGATTCCTCACCCACCCAGACACAGAGATATTCCCCGAGCCTTTAAAGAGAGAGAGAAGTTTAAGGAAACTTGAAAGGAAGCTGACATGTGCCATCTTCATCTCTCTGGCACCCATTGGCATGGAGGGGCCAAGCAGATCTGGCTACTCACTCAGAGAGTTGGGCTTCTAAATAGAAACCAGCACAACAAATGCTGGAGCGGGAGGCTAGAATCAGGAAGAAGTATCAGTTAGGACATGAACATCCAGTTCACTCTTTGACATTCTCAAATGCATCCCCACCCCCCCACAATCAGGGAAGAAGGGGGAGGTGGGGGAATAGAAAGGGAAGGAAAGACAAGAAGAGGAGGAATATAAATAAAAGCTTTCCAGCCCGCTGGAAGAAGAAATGTGTATTTCTTTTTTCTAAACACTCCTAATTTTTCAACCCAATTGAAAATAATAAAATGTATAAAGAGAGCAGGGATGCAGTTTTCCAGAGCTCAGCTGCTGAATAACTCCTCATCAAATGCACCGATTTCTTTGATTAATCCCGAGGTCTAAAGCAGAAGCAGTTCCAATATGAAACCTTGCACGCCAAGCTGCTTCTGCTTCCCTACTTTGTTGGAATCGTTTATGTGCATTTTTTACAATAATTTGAACTCTTTCCCCCCTTAATATATCCATTTTTCTGAAGTGGTACCTGCTCTCTAATTGCCCTGAATACAGATCTGAGGGTGACCAGACAACTGAACCCTTCTGGTGATTGCCTCGATGGCACAGTAGTCAGAAACTTACAACTGCTCTAATTCCGAGTGGAAAACTGTATATATAGTTCTATATAGTCATATCAAGAATCGAGAATATATATAAATATATATGTTTATATATATGTGTGTGTTTATATATTATACGCGCGTACATACATATACATATGTTAGTCTCTGTGCATATTGTTTTATATAGTCATATAAAGAATTTAGAATATATATACTATATTATATATTACCAATTCTTTTTATATGACTATCTATGACTGTTCTTTATATTATCAATTCTAACTCGCTGTATTACCAGTTCTCTGATTCTCTGTATAGACCTGTAAATATGTGTCCAGTGCAATATATAAATAACCAATTCTCTATAAAATATAAAACATTTAATATATAAATGTATTATTGTAAATAACCAATTATTTTAAGACACCAAGTTAATATTTCACATACATATATAGAAAGGTACACATGTATATAGACATATGTGTATATATCTCTGTGTGTTTATATGGATCTCTCTTTCTCTGGTCATGTGTATATGAAATATTAACTTGATGTCTTCTATAAAGAATTGATAAGATCTGCACTATTCTTTACTCTTTCGCAAGATGATTTTGTTGTTGCTAAAACAACACTCCTATTTCTCAAAGAAACTCCTATTTCAGGGATTTGTCCCCTAAATACTAATAACAATATTGAATGATGTCTCCAGCTCTTGACCTGTATCATCCGACTTTGAATTAACCACAAGCGCCAAATTTCAGCCCGTGATGAATGTAAAATTTGTCTGTGCATTTCGGGGGCGAGGGGGAATAGCCCTGCAAAGGACACTAAAATCGTGGTCTATTTGGTGGCTACCTCGCAGGGATCGGAGTGGGTTTGATTCTTGTTTTGTTGGTTTAAACGGATTCATTTTCAATCCACAGCCCCAAATACGATAGCGCTGAATACTCTCTGTGTGTGTGTTTGTGTGTGCGCAAATACATTTTTTGGTAGCGAACTTATTTTAAAGGAATCCGGAGAGTTTTTGGCTGAGTCTGGGCTGCCCAGACTGGGGGCTAGACCCTTTGAAGAATGTTAGTTCTGTGTTGTGTTTGATTTTCTTGCACTGGCTCAGGGCTGCTTCGCAGGAGGCGCTAATTGGAGTGTAACTGCCAGGTCATTGATTTCATGTTACCAAAGTTGTGGTGAGGTTTTTTTTTTATTTGGTTGACTTTTTGATGTGAAATTTCAGCCCAGATCAGAGGTACTCGGAGCCGGGTGCAAAGCGGCATCCCTGGCCCAACTAGTTTTGTCTAGGCGATCCCACAGAACCCAATTAACGCAATCCACACACGCTGCTTGGGAGAAAAACCTACAAACGCAGCGATCTTTATACCGGATTTCCCCTTTGCTGGAAATCTGTTTCTGACACTAAACTCTGAGTGCAGGAGAATTATCAGTGGCTTTTAAATAACAACAAAGGGAGGGGGGGGTTAAAAATAATTAGCCCCACCCTCTTTGGGTTTCAATGGCTCTAATTAAAAACCCGAAAGGCAATTCCTAGGCAATATCTAATAATAGAATTAGCAATCGGTTCCATCATTTCACAGAGGGATTTACTTCTAGGGGTAGTGTGCGAGCTCTATTAATAATAATAAAAAATCCTGCTAACCCTCTTTTTAAAATTAATAACTCTGTAATTATAATAATTTTATGTGCCTTTTTATAAGAAGAGGTTAATGTTGCCACAGTCTGGGGATGGGAAGGATGAAGTGAAGCGAGATACTGCTGCTTAAACTGACACCTTCCTATTTTATTAGGAGACATTATTATTATCAGACATCTGCAGGTAGAGAATTAAAATTAAAATCGCTTTCAACAATTCAATACACTTTTTATCAGCCATCTATCTGAAAATCATGAACATTCATCATCAGAGGCATTCTCCCTGAAAACAAGAACCCATTCAAATTTTATACAAATTATCATATTTATCATAGTCTGAAACTCTGGAGTAACATCTCCACAAACTGTCTGCTAACTCCCCAGGGAACTGAATTTCACTCCATAGCAGCTCAGAGCAATTCTCTCTCTCCCTCTCCCCCCGCCCCCCTTCTTCCTCTGTCTTTCTTCTGGCCCTTTCACACTCCCTGCTTCTTGCATCTCAACAGCCTTGAGAATGGAGAGAGAGCAGAGAACAGAGAGAGAGAGAGATGCAGCGACAAGCAACATTAAAACAACAGACAACAGGGAAATGAACCCCCCACCTATTGCAAGAGAAGTAAGTTTCGCCTGATGCCGTAACAGCTCAGGAGTGTCCGTAACAGTTTTGGAAGCAGCCTGAGTACTTTTCCTTTAATCTGGCGTATTTGCAACAGAACTGTCCCTATTAATTCTCAGTTAATTATTATTATAACGCTTAATAAAATCGGTAATATAACAACACAATAATATAATAACCTGATTCTCCTACATGCAACATTTAAAACACCTCGACTGTTTTGACGTGAAAAATTCAATCGGCGCTGCAAAATATATTGGCTGTCGTTTATATGGGCACATCGGGCTGGCGACAAATCAAAAGAATCGATGCTTTGGGTTTGCTGCTCTGGATTAGACAAATCACTGCCCAAGCTGTGCTAATGACAAGAAGTTCATCAGCTCCGCATCAGTGCAGGGCCCCCACTGAACCACCAACGAATTTTTGTGTAAAGACCATATTCCTTGCAAAGAGGGAAACCAAATGACCAAGAGGCGCAGATTGGACTGGGGTGACCCGGGGCACTAATGCACATTTCTGATCAGATAATGCACAGGTCACCTGTGGGCTAACTCCGCTCCACCATTACTGCTTTTCTTTCTTTCTTTCTTTCTTTCTTTCTTTCTTTCTTCGGCTATCCATTTTATAATGGCTCGATCCCACTTTTCTGTGGATCTAACTATTCAAGTAGGGCGGATACAACTCGCCTCTCGGTTTAAAGTAACTTTCCAGCAAATTCAGATGGTATTTCCCTCTCTGGCCACCAGCAAAATAACTCAAGGCTGAGCATAGCCAGGCCTGGTGCCACTTCCGGATCCCCAGCTGCTCGCCCCTCCTGCCTGCCAGACCTTGGAGCCGTGTGGTTCTACGGCTCAAGCCCCGTGTTTCCCGACTCCACGTGTGTAGTGGACACTGGCTTTGTAATCGCTGCAGTCCCATTTCCAGGGAGGAGGGTGACGTATGGGTCGTGCGGGGACCCACTACAGAGATCCCACCCTCACCTTCCTATCCCCTGGCACGCTTGGTTCCCTCCCCCCCCCTCCCTCCAGCCCCATCGCCTTCCCCTCTCTGCAGCCCCATCGCCTTCCCCTCTCTGCCCTACCCGCTCCCCTACTATTCCCGCATCTCCGTCTCCTCTTCCCCCTTCCCATGACCCTTTCCAGCGGAGGCCTGGCTCCCGACCCTCCTCGGGCACGCGCCCCCCCTGCAACAGCTGTGACTTGTTCTCCCTGCCCGGAGATCTGTGCACGTCGAGGTGCCTGAGGCGTCGCCCTGGGAAGCAGGACAGGGAGCTGGGGGGGGGGGGATTCCCCGTCCCTTGAGCCGCTGCCCCCCAGCCTTCTCCTGGGTGCTGGCATCCCCCGAGGAAAGGGACCCTCGATAGGGGAAAAGCCCACTGCAAAGGGGCCGGAGACACCCACCCCAGCAGGCCCTCAACCCCTGCAGTCAGTAGCGAACTGGCCGCCTGGAAGTTTTCTTTGGACACGGGGTAACCTTTGGGAGGGGCAGGGGTAAATTGGGCGAGTTAGGCAAACCCTACAAGTGCAATTAGCTCCGGGGAATGGCTTTAAAGAGACAACGATGCAAGGGGGGGGCGGTTGTGACCGAAGGCACGGCGCGGGGGAAGCGGGGGGTAAGGAGAGCCCGGGAGGGACTGGGTTCAACTGGGGCAACCTTAGTGTCCCTTCTGCCCCCCACGCCTTAGATGTCATGCTGTGGGGCTGGAGCCCTGGCCCAAGTGGGATCCATAGATCAGGCCATTTTCCACTGCTAGAAACACCGACCGCACCCACAGCGTCCCCCCAGGACCCCAATGGCCACCCAGCCCCAGCACCCATCCCTCCAGCTACCTACTCTCCCTGCTGGCCCCAGCACTCCAGCCTGGGCCAAGCGTATCCCTCAGCCCTGCAGAAAAGTAGTTCCAATACAATGTTTGTTAACTAGGTTATCTAGGCTGTAGAAGATTTTAATGTTGAATTTTATGGCTTTACCACGCTCTACCGTCCTTGTGAATATTGTAATATTGCATTTTTTACAAGTTACTCTTCTGTTAATGTTCCAGCTAGTAACTTTTATAATCCTCCTCAATGAAATTTTTTTGTATTCTTCCGCACCGTTAACCTCAATGGTGGCACCTCAGCCCCTGGCAGGAGGCAGAGATGAAATGAATTCCTCTTTAATCAGAAATAATAATAATAAAAACACACACAAGGCTCCCTCTGCCTTTTATTTCAGCTTCCCTTCGAAGGGAGAAGGGGGGGTATTCAGAAGTCTCCATTCTCCCGTGCTGCCTCTACTAGATCGGGTTTATTCCCCCCCCCCCCCGCGTGAGGTGTTAAATAAGGAGTCCCATTTCCTTCCCTAGCCGAGCGCTATCCAGCTTCACCTGACCCTGGTTTGCTGGGGAGAGGGACCGAGCAGCTAATCCTCCTGCACTGCTGGGTGTCCTGAGTTGGCAGGTCTCACTAGAGCCTCTTCCAGGATTTTTTTGGGGGGTAGGGGCATTTTTGCACATGGCTGGGAGCTATTCTGATATGCGTCTCCCATGGAAGTTGTTCTGCTTTATTTAAATAATTAACTTGTCATTGGGCCAGAGAAAGCATTAGGAGGACTCTATAACCCAGTGGTTAGGACACTCACTGGAGAAGTGGCAGATTCCTTGTCCTTATCAGGCAGAGGGAGACTTGAACTAGGGGCCTCCCACATCTAGGGGAGTTCCCTGATCCCTGGGCTAGTGGTTATAAGGGAGCTAGCACCTCCTGCCCCTTCCTCCCCACAACTGTATTGAGTGACCTTGTGTGCCGGGGCTGATTCATAGGTGGCCTCTGAGCATGCCTACCAGACCTGGCCCTGCACATGAGTTAGGTGGCTGAAAGCCCATCTTCCCTGGTTTGTGACTTGCTCCAAAGTACAGGTGGGAGAAAGGTGTCTGGATACCTAGACTGAGGCAGCAGTGCAGGCCCAGAGGCAAAAATTCAGGCACCTGGGGACCATTTATTCCAAATGCTTAGGCAATGAGCAAGTTTAGGTGCCTACAGGGTAGGTGGTAGCCAAGTGGGAGTTTTGTGGGTTGCAGTGGTGCCTAAAAACAGGACTTAGGTGTGTAAGTACCTTTGGGGAGCCCCCCAGTAGAGCTGGATGGTAAAGGATCGAAAACCATACCAGCCTAGCAGAGGTGAATTTTCAGAAAATAATGTGTTGAAACTTATTATATTAACTGCCCCATACTTCCTTAGATTTAAATAGGAATAAAACCCCACCCAGACAAAACGCTGTCAGTGCCCTGATGATGAATTAGACTTGCAATGGCAAATGACTACCCAACAGGAAAAAGAATTCTATCCCAATAACAGACTGAGTGCCCCCTCCCCTGGTGAATGGGGAATTCTGAATGTATTTCTAACCTTGATTAAATGGTTTGTATTTCCTTGGGTTGTTAACCTTTCAGAACTTTGTTCTGATACTCAGCCTAAACCATGGCTGAGAGTGCGATATAGGCATGGCTTGCATATTCATGACAGCAGCATGAATAGGGGTCAGCTACTAGCTAGGGCTATATCTCAGGCTGCGGTCTCCTAGAGCAGCTAAATTGCAAGTCTCACAATATTTGGTGGGTTTTTTTTAAAGCTCTTGGTGCCAAGTGGATATGTGAGAATTCCAGCTCTCGTGTATATTAAAAAGTGTGTTTCTTGTCCTTGTAGTTAAAGGAAAAAAGCTTGAAAATGTAACCCAAAATGGAACCTAAAATCTCAAAAACCAGAAGGTAAATAAAAATAATCCAAATTTTATTATTATTCTTTTAATATTTCATAATCAATAAGCAAATTTCATGAATTTTCGGGGGCCTGACTTGTGATTTCTAAATGCTTGGGGTTGGCCATATTGCTATAGTGTGTTTAGTTATTAAAACAGCTTCTATCTTCTTTGCAAATACAAAACAGGTCATTTCAGTAGTTTGAATGGCAAAGATCATTTCCCTAACTTAGAATGCTATTAGTTGGCCATATGCATAATTTGCTTTAAATTCAGAGTCCAAAGTATAATCTGAAAATGAAAACAAAACAAACAAAAGCAGTTTAATTATATATACAATTTTCCTGATTTCTCATTTTAATTTTTATTTTTATTTAATTTTATTATAACTATGCTTGGCAGATCTTGATTTTATTATAATTTTGAGAGATAATACTGATGTCTATTTTTAAGCATTTTTTTTATCAATTTAAATTTTCACAGTTGGGGAAATTATTGGGGGCATCAGACAATAAATATTTAATGACAGTTGATGTTGATTTCAAAAAGTTAAAGCTTTAAAGCAATTAAAATACAAATTGGCAACATCACATGTTAAAATGTAGAGTAGATAGCTTTAAATTAAACTCTACTAAGTTCTCAAGCAGCATTTTTCTTTGTGTATCTGTAAATTTCTGCTATTATCAATGGAAATATTTTTTCATTGGCTTGTATGTGTACGGTGAAATCAACATTTATTGACATTTACCGATAAAAATCTAATCTTTCCAAGTCCAATTATAACATTGTAGGTGTCTGCTATTTATTTCATGCTCTTAATTTAAACAAATGAGTTGCACAGCTGCAAATTTCTGTTTAAAAAATCAAGAGGGTTTAGCATCTTTTAGTGGAACCAAATTATTATTATTATTATTAATTTGTATTACAGTAGCACCTTGATCTGAGATTAAGGCTCTGTTGTTCTAGGTACCACACGAACACCTAATAAGAGACAGTCCTTGCTCTGCAGAGCTTGCAGTCTAAGACCCTTACTGAGGAAAATACTTAAGCATGTGATTAACTTTAAGACCATTTGCTTTGCTTTACTTAACTTTAAGCACCATTGAAATCAATAGGACTTAGCACATGTTTAAAGTTAAGCATGTGCTTAAGGGCTTTCCTGAATCAGGGTTTAAACAGAGAAGGCATAAAAAGGGAGTATTATCCCCTTTTCATTGCTGAGGAGCAGAGACATAAAAAAGAGGTCAAGTGATTTGCACACGGTCACATAGGAAGTCAGTGGCAGAGCTGGGAATTAGCTTCGCTCTCCTGAGTCCTGATGGACAATGCCTAAGTCACAAGGCCATCCTTCCTTTCTAAGGGCCTAGTTTTAGCAGTGGAATGGCTCTCATTGACTTAAATGGTCTTTGGATCAAACCCCGTCTGGTTTCTTAGTCTGGTGCTCATGGTGGATTTCATGATTTTTACCCTACTATTTTATAAGGAATTATGAAATGAAATGTCTTAATTGACTGGGAAGTGCCCTGGGCAAGATCAGGCCACTTTTCCATTGTGTCAGGAGGGGAGATTTAAGGACGTCAGTGACTCAGCCAGAGGTGGTGATGGGGCTGCTGCGGGAATGGGTGGGTGAGGTTCTGTGGCCTGCAATATGCAGGAAGTCAGACTAGATGATCATGATGGTCCCTTTTGGCTTTAAAGTCTATTAATGAGTTAACTAATAAAGCAAAGAAGAAGCTTGAGAACATGTTTGCTGGATGCAATAGTTTGCATCCGGCTTTTTGCAGCAGCTAATGCGTTTGCACAAATACACATTGGCAGTTGGCTCCTGCCAGCTCCACATTAGCGAAGGACTCATGTGAGACCTGTCTACTCTGCCTCAAGAGGTGTCCTAACTGGTATGCATGATGTGGCATGCCCTTCCTGCATAGCTTTCTGTGCAGAATTGGGTATTG
Organism: Terrapene triunguis; assembly: GCF_002925995.2. Lineage (NCBI taxonomy): Eukaryota > Metazoa > Chordata > Testudines > Emydidae > Terrapene > Terrapene triunguis. The sequence continues at coordinate 4,165,289 of NW_020664661.1, read as the reverse complement.
GGTTGGCCTCGCCCCTTTTTGACAAATCCCCTCCATGTCTATAGGATCTACTGCCAGAGGCACAGAACTGCTGCCTGCCGAGGGGCACATCTGATGCACAAGGGCTCCCCTCCCCCAGTTTTTGATGATTTATACTGCACAAAGAAGTCCTGAAGGTGCGGAAGTCTGGTTCTGCTGGAGGACTACTTGGGATCTCACCAGTGTTTTGGTGACCTCTAGTAGCCTGACTTGGAGACACAGGGAGTGTTGAATGTTTAACAAAGATGTCCTTTCTCGCACATGCTCAATAGACATCAGAGTTCAATAGGTGTTCACAAAACCCAAGAATTTTACATAGTCTGAGGAAAAATCCTTCTCCCTCTCAGCTTTTAGTTTCCTGTAATGCAGTGGCGTAGCCAGGTTCTAAGAGCAGGAGGAGCAAACATAAAAAAGGCGCCCCCCTTGGCTCCTCCTCTGGTCACGCCCCCTGGCTCCTCCTCTGGCCACCTCCCCCCCATTGGCTGGCTCCTCCGGCCACAATGCGGCCATGCTGCGCCCCCCCCTTGCTCCTCCGGCCGCGCTGCCCCCCCACCATGGCTGTAGAGGGAAGCTGGCAGAGGGCAGGGGGTTTGAGGGGAGGTGGAGGGGAGGGATATAGAGGGAGGGTAGCAGGGGACAGGGGGTTTGAGGGGAGGTGAAGGGGAGGATGTGGAGGGAGGTGGCAGAGGATGGGAGTATGAGGGGAGGTGAAGGGGAGGATGTGGAGGGAGGGAGACAGGGGGGTTGACTTGAGGGGAGGTGGAGGGGAGGATGTAGGGAGGGTGGCAGAGGACGGGGGTACGAAGGGAGGTGAAGGGGAGGGAAAGGCAGGGGCACGGGGTACATGGGAGGAGTACACAGGGTATGGAGCTTGGGGAGGTGTTACCGGGGATGGGAGTGGGCTGGGTTCCCTGGGGCTCTCTGTGCAGAGGGAGCTGGAGCTGCCCCCGGGACCGGGAGAGCTTGGGAGTCTGCTGCCTGCCCTTCCGCTGCTTCTTTCCAGGGCCCGGCCGCTAGGCCCGGCCCAGCCAGCAGCAGAGAACAAACCCCACTGTCACTGCCTCGGAGGGGCTCGCCGCGTGCAGTGCCAGCCCAGGCTCAGCGCTGGCCCTACCCTTGCGAGGGGGGGCAGAAGGTAGCGAGCCCCACCAGGCGCGGTCCGAGCGAGCTGCAGCCCGGCTTGCCCGCTCAGCCCGGTGGCGCTGCCCTGCCCGGGGCTGCTGGCGGAGCCTGGCTGTGGGCGGGTCGCGCTGACAGGCCGCGGCGGGAGGGGGGGAAGTCCCCCCCATGGCTGCTGGCAACCAGCCTGTGCCCCCCCTCGCTCCTCTGGCCGCGGCTGCCAGCTGCTCTTCGGGCCGCATGCCGCGGCCCCCCGCTCCCTCGGCCGGAGCCCCGGTAGGAACGGAGCAAAACCCCCGGACCCGCTCCCTGGCCAAAGCTCCGGGCAGAGTGCAGCGAAACGAGCCTGCGCCCCCCCTCGCTCCTCCAGCCGCTTTTGGAAAGGTGCGGCTTTGGGGAAAATGTGCTCAGGAGAAGCGGCTGCTTCCCCTGCACCCCGCTAGCTACGCTACTGCTGTGATGCCATTGTCTTACTAGTTCTCTAGAAGCCATAGACTCTCCCAGGGCATTGGAGACCTGCTTTATTAATGAATCGGAAAACAAGCCAAGCCCAAAGATGATTGATTTATTTGTGGTAAAAAACCTTCCAGGCCATCTTTATCCATCCTAGAGAAAGCAAAAGGGCTCAAGGCAATTTTTTCCTCCCCATTGCAGATCACCTGTAAGCACTTCAGTCAGGAATTCATCTGCTATGGCTGGGTCCTCACAGAGCATGGCAAGATGTTGCAGGGGATCCTTGTCTTTAATGGCCCTTGGTGGCCACATCCTTGGCCCCACCATTGTCTGTCTCTGATGGGTCTTCTGTGGCCTGGGCCTCTGGCTAGGTCACTTACAAGTTCAGTCCCCTGGTGGGTAACAAAGGTCCCACTGTTAGTTCAAAATCAATCTCTAAGCTAATAATTTATCCTGCCCCTCTCGGGCTGCTGTAAAGGCTACTGCTTTGCCCCTACTCCTGGGCCCTGCAGAATGCCTCTTAGACTGCTTCTTCCCCAGCAGGATTCCCCCACTGCCTCCCTTCCCCAAGGACTCCAGCACTTCACCTCCAGGGTCTCCCTGCCCCTTACAATTCCCATCGCAGGACTGCCCCTACAGGACCTAAACCTACTCTCCATGGGTCTCTTCCAACCTCCTAGCAAGTTCTCCACTGGGTTTGTATAGTCTTTTCCTCACTCTTACACAGATGGGGGTCACAAATTATCATTCAGTTGCCATATTACCATCAGCTGGGGGCTGGCTGGTAGGTCACAGGCAAGTCTGAGCCAAGCTTGCCATAAAGGGCCAGCCAGTCTGTGACAACATCACATTGGGATTGTCAGCTCTTTGGGGCAGGGACTGTCTTTTTGTTCTTTTTGTCCAATGCCTGGCACCTGGGCATCCTGGTCCTGCTAGGCTTTGCAATAATACAAATAACAAATAATAATAATTAATAAAGTCACTCCTCAGAATTAAGCAGGTGTGGATCTTACTGTGCTAATTCAACGTGATGCGCGCACGCATACACACACACACACACACGGCAGGGAGAGTGGGGGAGAGGAAAGAGCCTTTCCAGAATGCCAAGTCTGAGGGTGCAGAAGGATCCTCACACCAGCATCTGGTGCCAGGGTTCACATTCCCAGCCTTACAGGTCAGTGATATCCTCACCCTAGAATGGTAGTCCAAGGAGTTACAATCTTCGGAAGAGGCTGATGGCCAAATCTCAGGGCTCTGGTGCGAGGCTGTATATTATCATACTGTAAGTGCAGTAGAGTCCATAGCCCAGCATATTAACACAGGGGATTTTACCTCTAGTTTTAGAGCTAAGTGGAAAATAGCAGCTGTGATCCTGAATGAAGTTATAGGGTTGTCTTCTATGGGGTAGCTCCTTGACTCTGACCCAAATCTGTGATCTTCCGAACAAACTGGAAGGTGTATGTGGGGCTGGGGGGCTGAGGGCGATTGTGGGGGTGGGATATTGCTGGGGTTAGAGTTGGATTTGCTTCTTGGTGGTTTTGCAGCATGAGTGGAGGCTGCTGAGCCAGCCTTGTCTGAATGTGATTTTAATATAGATTCACATATTCTAAGGCCACAAGGGATCACTGTGACCATCAAGTCTGACACCTGCAAAACACAGGCTAGAAACCTCCCCCACAATAATTCCTGTTTGAACTTGAACATCGCTTTTAGAAACAATCCAATCTTGATTTACAAATGGCCAGTGATAGAGAATGCCTGGCAGCCCTGTTAAGCTGTTCCAATGGCTAATGACTCTCTCTTGGCTAGTGGCTTTTAGTTATTGTTACTAGCAAGTCAAAAAAGAACTGGATAAGTTCATGAAGGGTAGGTCCATCAATGGCTATTAGTCAAGATGGCCATGGACACAACCATGCTCAGGGCAACCCTAAACCTCTACCTACCAGAAGCTGGGAGTGGAAGATGGGGTGGATCACTCGATAATTGCCCTGTTCTGTATGCTCCCCCGAAGCTCTGTACAGACCACTGTCAGAGACAGGATACTGGGCAAGATGGGACATGGTCTGAACCAGTATAGCAGCTCTTATGTTCTTAATTGAAATAAATAAAGCCCAACCAACGTTAAATTAAACCCTGGCCAATAATTGACTGCTATTGCCCTCAAGCCCAGTGAATATATGTATTTAGAATACAAGGCTGAGGGTTTAGCAGAGGGACATAGGGATGTAGTTAACCTGGAGTTACAAAGTAGGAGGGCAACGTAGAAGGTGGCAAGAGGGTTTGGTTGCCATAAAGGGGATGCCGCTAATTCAGTTACAGTGGAAGGTTCATATTAAGGCCCCAGTCCTGCAGGTGGGTGCCCTGGCCTTCCAGAGAAGAGCAGAAGTATCTGTTGATGTATTATGAGTATCATTTATTATTTGTATTGTGGTAGAACCTAGGAGCCCCGGTCATGGCCCAGGAGCCTGTTGTGCCAGGTGCTGTACAAATATAGAACAAAAAGACAGTTCCTGCCCCAATAACTCCTGGAAGGCATGGAGAAATAAAAGGGAACATAGCCACAAGGCAAAGCTGAGCAATACCAGGACAGAGTAGTGGGCAACGGAATGAGGGTGGGCCAGTGCAGAGGATGCACTGGGATCCTGTTCTGCTATGAAGACAAAGAAGACTTCTGCTGCATGAAGGGATGTGACTGTGTCAGCCGTAGAATGAGCAGATGAGCAGATCTGTTGACAGACAGCTTCGGAAAGCACCACTGGAAGGGGCAAGACTGGCAGATTTTACGGTGATGCAGGAGAAAGAAGAAGGTGAGGAAGAGAGTGTGCAGAAATATGATCCCCAACAATTCCTGTTGTCTCAGAAAGGGACCCGATCCAGGGTCACCTCGAGGAGTAAAGAGAGGAAGGGGGACATGATGCAGGAAGGGATCGCTGATATATTCAGGAAGAGCCTATTGTAGTCAATGGGAATCTCTCCATCCATTTCAATGGGCTTTGGAGCATTGAACTTGGACTCTAATAACCAATGCACTGAACTCCGAACCTAACTTGGGATCTTCTAGTTCTATGTGGGGTTTGTTTGGGGCACAGAGCTGATATTCAAAGTTTGCCTGCTGGCTGATTATGATATTATTAATAATAATACAAATAAATAATAGCGGTCTATTGGCATAAATCAGGAGTAACACAGTGATGAGGAAGGCACATGCTTTTCATTTATCCACAGGCAGAAACAGTGCAAAATTCCCTGTGCTGTCCCTATCCATGTCCTGAAGTCTGGCCTGGAAGGACCAGCCATAAGGATGGCCCATGCAGTCCTTGGCCTTGCTGTAGAGACCAGGGTAGAGGAAGCCCATCAGTGGTGCTGGTTTGTGTGATGGGGACACCTGCCCCGTCTGGAGGGAGACCTTTTTCACAGAGACCAGTGAAATGCAGACATGAGATGGTAACAGTTTTCACTTTCTGTAGATCTGGGTTGTTCTCAGAGTGGTGATAATGAAATCATGCAAGGCTCTCTGTCCCGTTACTGGTTTCCTAGTTACCACAAGAACCAGCCAACCTGCTTTTTCAGCTGTTTCAAAGAAAATAAGAAGTTGGCTGGCTGCTGTTGGGTACCAAGTGAAGGTAGAAGCCATGGACAATGGAGTCAGCTGAAAGGGAAACCCTAAAAGCCTATGCTATACTCCACTAGGATGGGATCTCTGGGGATAGCTTAAGTTTTCATGGAACAGTCAAGCCACAATGAAAGTGGTAAGAACTGTTCCATTCTATACTCTGCTTTTTCTCCCCAAACCCACTGGTCCTGTCCTAAACCCACTTGGGGCTTAGTGCCAAGCCAGAGAATGATCGCTGTGGGAAGCAGTTGTGCCCACCTGCGTTTAGTGAAAATGCAGCCTGGTTTTGACTTCTGCTTAGCACCTCACATATTTTTGGGGTGTCCTGATTCCAACACAGATGGGTTTAATAAATTCAAACTTTTCATGCCCTTAGATTTTCCTACTAGCCGGTGCATTGGCTACTTTTGAAGGAACTTGTTTTCCAACTAAAAAGTTATTAAAGCTTTTAATGTGAATGGAGTGGTTATGAAGCAGCCACTTTGGAGAGGAACAGCGTTTGCATCTGCAGATACCACAGTGGTGAAGTAAACGCGCATTGGAATGTCTGTGGCGAACTGAGTGTGCATCAGAGAGTTTGCAGAGAACCCAGTGTGCAATAGGGAGTCAGTGGAGGGGAAATGGAATCTGTAGAGGATGGCTGGATTTGTGTCACTGAGCCAACCATGGAGAACAGGCTGTGTGACAGAGAAAATTAGGTATTTGTCAGCAAAAGAACTTGAACTTGCACTCTAGGGCCTTTAGGCCTGGCAGGCCTATGCTTTTGTCTAGACGAAGGAACTATATTCATATACCAGTGCAAACAGACTCGGTGCAAAACAGGGCTTACACTAGTAATTTACTCTCATGCAGTGTCAGGCCCAGAAGTGCAGGGTGACGTTCTGTGCCAGGCCCCAGGGAGAAAGGTGTCATGGTGCACTGGGCACAGAGGTGCAGGCGAGACACAGCGGGAGAGGGACCATGTACCAGGAACAGGGTGGCATTTCAGTCTTTTCCCAACAGCTGGTTTGTGGGAGGGAAAACACTTTTAGACACACGCATATTCAATTATTTGCTGCTTAATATGGTGACAAAAACCTTCAATTTAAAAAGTACTCCAGGTTCCTGCCACAATAATCTGTCTCTGAAGGGGTATGCAGCAAGGAGCAGATTCCTAGCAAGGGAAGTTCTGCTTCCTCTCTCATGGGACTGGAATCACTTCATTTCCCAGTGCATCCTCATTCGGACATGTGCATGAATGTAAGTGTGCTTCCTAAAATGCCAGTCTCTCTCTAGGGGTTTGCATGCGCTCTGTGAGCCTGTGCAGGCATGTCTGAATATGTGTGTGGTGTGCATGTCCCTGCATGTGCGTGTAGGTAAATATGCTCGTATGTGAGTGTGTTTGTGCATAGATGCTTGTGCATCTTTGCAGGTATATATGTGTTTGTATGTCTTTAGTGTGTGTGGTGTGATTGTGTAGCCATAGATGTTTATATGTCAGTGTGCATGTGAGTGGGAATGTGTAGCTTTATGTTTGTGGATCTTTGCACATATGTGTGTGTGAATGTGTATGTATATCTATGTACTTGTGCATCAATGTGTGGGTGCTATAGTGTGCATCATTGTATGTCTGTGAACATGCATGCGTGTGTACAGGGGTGTGGATTTGAATGTGTAGGTCCCTGTGGATTTGTATGTTCTGTGTGTGTTGGCCTGTGGATCTTTGCACATGCATGTAGTGTGTAAGTCCGTATCTGCATACAAATGTGTGGGTGCCTCAGTCTTTGCATGTGAATGTGTGCATACATGTTTGGTGTGGGAGCGGGACGTGTTTGTGCATGATCTGTGTGAGTACGCAGGGCTGGGTGTGCGAGTGAGTGTACACATCTCTTCCTGTTGCAGTACAAGTATAATACTGCACTGTCAGGAGGACCTTGGCTGACAGCCCAGCAGTGTGGGACATGTTTGCAGAAGATGAAGCAGAATAGATGTCACAAAAGTTATTTTTGTCTATTAACTGAAGCATTATAGAGACATCAACAAGCTCTTGTCTCATGCCAGCTTAATTCCTAGTTAATCAGCAGGCTGCTTGGGCAAAGGAAGGAACTCACATCATGGGCTGATGAGCCAAACTTCTCGGCGAGGACTGGGGGCCCTGACAGGCGTCCTAATCACTAGTTTGGCTTTCGCTTGGATGCGCTGCAATGCTCCCCTCCATGGAAGAGCTGCATGCTTTGTAAGTTGTACCTTGTTATCTCCTAATCTGCCAATGGGATGGAAAAGACCTGCTAGGTCATTTTATCACCCCCTTTCCCATGGGCCACTGCAGGGCTTTTTGCAGTATATGCTCCAGTGCTTTGTCCAGTCGAGTTGTAAATGACTCAAACCCTGAGGCTTCCTTCACTTCCATGGGGAGGCTGTTCCACAGCCACAGAGATCTCACTGCCAGGAAGTTTCTCCTGATATTTAGCTTAAATTCCCCTTTGCTCATTTCCGCCCCATCACTCTTAGCGTCACCCCTGTGGAACACCCTAAATAACTCATCTTGCTCCTCACTGTGCTGGATGCCCTGCAGAGACTCTTTCCTCCCTGATACCCCCTTGGCCAGCCGACACATCACACAAACTATGCTGGTTTGCACCAGCTCAGGATCGGACCCCTTTAGTTCTTGTAACTTGCTCTCCTGAACTGATCCTATAAGACCCCCCGGCATTATTGTTGCTCTTGTTCACTCTGCTAGGGAAGGCCCATTCCCTTCCTGCTTCGTGACTGGCACGTGTCTATCCCAGCTCTGCAGCCCAGCTCATTTAGTTTGTTGATCACATGAATTTGGGTGACTCACCCGATACCCACTTTCTGGGAGCTGCTGGCCCCGTATCTGGTTATCCGAAAGTCCATGAACAGCAAATAACACAGGGATAAGAACAGGCCAAACTGACAACCACTGTCTCATTTGGCAGACTCTTCATGAGCAGGTTTCTAACTTCATCTGACCATCTCTTGTTCTTTCCTGTTCATGCTTCTAACCCTCTGGCTGCTTTGGGTTACTGGGCCCACTGGAGTCAATGGTAGGACTCCCATTGTCTTCAAGCCCGTTATTTATCTGTCCCCAGTGGCTTTTGCAACTATTCCCCTCTTAGTATCAGCCACACATTCATTCATCCCTTTCCCATACCATTAATAACTATTTGAACACCAAACCCTAAAGTTCCCGAACGGGCATCTCCCCCAGCTCGGTGCACCACTGTGTTACTTGACCCTTGCTTTCTGGTCCAGCAGCCCGTTTTCAGTCCACATGATGCTGCTTCTACCCAAGCTGATCTGACATTGGTTTTCTAGGGGGATTTTGCCAGACACTTTTTCAAGGGCCGTTACAAAGGTACAGGAACATTTGCTGTCTCTCTGCTGGTTGTTGAAGGTCATGCCTGTCCCCGTGTTTCCTCAGTTCTCCATGACTTTCCCCCCTAAGTGGCATGCAGTGGTTACTGTTGTTATTAATTATTATTAGCATTACAGTAGCTCTAGAGATCCCAACCAATATCTGGGTCTGAAGTGCTAGGCGCTGTACATACACATCCCAGGAGACAGCCCCTGCCACAAAGAACTCACAGGCTACATGGACAAGACAGACAAAGGTTGGGAGTGCAAACAGGAGCATAGAGTGGAGAAGGGAGTTGCCCATGGTCACATCAATTCCTGGAGCACAACCAGATGGAGGCCATCTGCACCCACTGCTATGTTTAATATTTCCAAGTCTCCCCTTACTCTTCTGTTTTTAAACCAACAGCTGCAGCAACAAGGACCCCATCATTCCCTGATTGTCTGGACCAATGGCACTCAACCTGAAGCTTGGAGGCATGAGCAGCAGGGTGTGTGGAGTGCAGATCCCAGGAGCACACCAAGTGGGGAGGGATACTGAACAAACTGACTGTCAGTGGGGGAAGAAAGTAAGATCTGTCAGCTCTGCAGGAGGAAGGAAAGCAGCTGCCTGGAAGTGGGCTCCTCCTCTCTGGAGATGGCTGTCCCCGCACCCCGAGGGAAGCTGTGATGCAATAGGACTTTGCAACTTATGTTTCTCCTTTCGTTTTAAAATTCATTGAGACTTGATATGAGAGCTGAGCAGATTTCAGTGCATAGATCTGATTCCCCACTTCCTGGCATGCGTGAAGTTTTTTATACTAAGGCAAAGCAGGTGCAAAATGTCACTATTCTGACTTAATAGTATTTGACATCCACCCTGCACTGGTGTACGTGGCTCCATAAGGAAGTGGAGAAGCAGGCCCCTGGGGCATGGGGACCAGATCAGTGGCTGGTCCCATCCATTGATGTCAGTGATGCTCTGCTACCTTACACCAGGGAGGATCTGACCCTGGAGTCTGAAAGAGAGAAATGTGAATGAACTGCCCCAAAATAGAGGTGAAAGGCTGAAGCAAAGTGGTGCAAAGGTCCCAAGCCTGCATCCCAGGGGAAGGAGCAGCTGGCAAAGCGAAGCGTGAAATGATGGGGTCTTCTTCACCATATAAGGTGGACAGAAAGCTGGCTAGATTGTCGGGCTCAAAGGGTAGTGATCAATGGCTCCATGTCTAGTTGGCAGCCAGTATCAAGCGGAGTACCCCAAGGGTCGGTCCTGGGGCTGGTTTTGTTCAATGTCTTCATTAATGATCTGGAGGATGGCGTGGACTGCACTCTCAGCAAGTTTGCAGATGACACTAAACTGGGAGGAGTGGTAGGTACGCTGGTGGGTAGGGATAGGATACAGAGGGACCTAGACAAATTAGAGGATTGGGCCAAAAGAAATCTGATGAGGTTCAACAAGGACAAGTGCAGAGTCCTGCACTTAGGATGGAAGAATCCCATGCACTGCTACAGACTAGGGACCGAATGGCTAGGCAGCAGTTCTGCAGAAAAGGACCTAGAGTTACAGTGGATGAGAAGCTGGATATGAGTCAACAGTGTTCCCTTGTTGCCAAGAAGGCTAATGGCATTTTGGGCTCTATAAGTAGGAGCATTGCCAGCAGATCGAGGGACGTGATCATTCCCCTCTATTCGACATTGGTGAGGCCTCATCTGGAGTACTGTTCAGTTTTGGGCCCCACACTACAAGAAGGATGTGGAAAAACTGGAAAGAGTCCAGTGGAGGGCAACAAAAATGATTAGGGGGCTGGAGCACATGACTTATGAGGAGAGGCTGAGGGAACTGGGATTATTTAGTCTGCAGAAGAGAAGAAGGGGGGGAGAGGGTTTGATAGCTGCTTTTAACTACCTGAAAGGGGGATCCAAAGGGGATGGATGTAGATTGTTCTCAGCGGTAGCAGATGACAGAACAAGGAGTAATAGTCTCAAGTTGCAGTGGGGGAGGTTTAGATTGGATATTAGGAAAAACTTTTTCACTAGGAGGGTGGTGAAGCACTGGAATGGGTTACCTAGGGAGGTGGTGGAATCTCCTTCCTTAGAGGTTTTTAAGGTCAGGCTTGACAAAGCCCTGGCTGGGATGATTTAGTTGGGGATTGCTCCTGCTTTGAGCAGGGGGTTGGACTAGATGACCTCCTGAGGTCCCTTCCAACCCTGATATTCTATGATTCTCAGGACTTTGGGATGAGTCACCATTAGACTGCTTGGCAGGCACCGTTTCCCAAGCACATGGCGAGATAAGTTACATGCTCTCCTACAAATGTTACGAGGTCACGGTGCATTCCACCTGAATGGTGTTTCCTCCACCTTGTCCTTTCTGCCTTGCAAATGTTGTTAATAAAGATTACAGGGCTCGGCGCATAAAGGTTCAGCTTGCAGCCTATGGTGAGCACTGAATGGACATGGTATGTCGATGTCTAGAAGAGGCGTCTATGTCAGATGCTGTCCCAGTGGCCTTGAGGAAGGCTGTGCACCACCCCAAAGAGGACTATCCTTTACTCCCCGAGCTAGGCAATCCCAGTCTTCCATGAACAGCTATTCCAGCACCGTCCCATTGCGTGGTTGCTTGGTTCTGAGATTACAGTAGTTCTTATTCCAACCCACCCTGTAGCATTGCCATGCAGGGTGCTTTTAACTGCCCTAGAGCTGGCTGCATCTCAGTGGCCGATGAAACTACCCTTGTGTGCAATGGTATATCAATTTGCTAAGTGCCTGGCCGATGAAAAGTGCCCATCAAAGTACAGCGATCGCCATTGAACTGTGCACAGTTACCTTGTAGTAGCACCTGAGAAACCCCAGCCAACCAATGTAGGAGGAAGCAGATGTCTCAGATACCACACAGGAGAATTTGGTGGCACCTACTGACTTGTTAATCATAGAACTGGAAGGGACCTCGAGAGGGCATCTAGTCCAGTCCCCTGCACTCCAGGCAGGACTAAGTATTAGTATTATTAATGGCTAATTGTTAATTATTACTATGCCCTTCACCTCTCCTCCTGCTACGTTACCCACCCCAGACCAGGGAGCGAGGTTACATAGTTATGTGCCCCCCAATCTTTCCCACCCCCTTTCCCTAGCTCACAGCCTTGCTTTATATAATTAAGTCCAGCCACCTCCCCCGATCTCCCACTCCACCCCACACCCCCGGCACTTCTCTACAATGGAAATATGCCTGGCAAACACTGTCTGTAAGCACCTGGCCCAGAGCTCATTGGGAGGGTGTCTTTTCAGTGATTGGGCTGGGTGCTGGATCAGGCCCTACGGGAGTAACTGCAGTCGACAAGTGAGTGGGTTGCATATGGCAGTGAAAGGAAGGGAGGTGGCTGGAGATCCAGGGGTCCCCAGCACTTAACCCCCTGTCATCTCTCTGCTTGTTAAGCCCTGTCAGCCCTCCCATGCCATATGTTTTCTTAGTGCTCCTGAGGGAGTTCAAGGCCCAGCCCCTTCTCCCCTGCTGGCTCCCTGCCTGTCATTCCCAAAGGAGCTATGCTGTAAGGGAGGGCATGTCAGAGAGCAGTGCAGGCCGGGAGGGTGCTCTGCCTTTCTGGGCGGCGCCCACGCCCCAGCTGCATGGCCCAGTGGCCACTCTTGACAAATGGGCATGAATGGAAACGCCAGACCTCGGGCGAAGTGTGGTGAGGAACTGACCTGTCACCTCCACAGGAACGTTGGGCTGGTGGACCCACACCCAGCTCAATCTGCAGCCCATGCTGCTGGGCCATGCTTATTCTTCAACACAAAGAAAAAGAAACATAGACCAATAACATCAAATAACAGTCCTGTTCCCAGCCAGGATTGGGGGGCCTTCTGGCCATTCTGCCCCAGTTTAGGGGCCTGCTTGCCCTCTCACAACCTTCCGTTGCAGCCACATCTGAGCACGTAGCCAGCCCTCTCCTGGCCCTAGGCTGGGGCCTCCTTTGTATCTCTGAGCTGGGAATCATCAACCCCAATCACTCGCTGCTGCCCAACTGGATCGGATGCTTCCAAGCACCTGCCGGCTGGGTTCTTCTCTAGGGCAGGCTGCTCTCGGCCCTCAAAGGAGCTAGAGCTGCAAAGCTGGAGCCCCACCCATCATCCAAAGAAAGAAAAGGAAGAAAGAGCAGTTTCCTACTGGCCGGCCAAGCAGCAGGGTGGGTTAAGGCACATCCAGCTGTTCAGAGATCCATGCAGGGAAGTGGGGTAGAGAGCCAGAGATGGGAATGTGGGTGCATGAATATGTGCTCTTGCCTCCCTCCCGCCCCCACTGGGATGAATGCGGCTCAGAAGGAAAGCGTGGCTTGTTTGGGAATGGGATTATAGGAGGCAGCTGCTTGCCCTGGCAGGGGACTGGACTCGATGACCCAGGAGGTCCCTTCCAGTTCTATGTCCTTATGCAAGGACATGGGAGGCAGTTGCCCCCGGGATATAAGTGGGGGCCACAGGAGGGCGGTGGAAGAGACCGTGAAGAAAAGGAAGGACCTCTGTGTGAAGGGCAGCTGGAGAATGATGTCATGTAGCCGAGGTTCAGGGGAGCAGCAGGAGACCTGTGCAATCCAAACCATCCAGGGGGCCAGTGGTCAGGACACCATACTAGTGAGCAACCAGAGAAAATGTCTGCAAAGTGAGGAACTTATGCCATTGTGCCTCCACAGCTGCCTCTTTGGATGGCCAGGTAACCAGCAGAGGGGTGATGGGAAACTACTCACCTTAGTCAATCCTGGCTCACACCTCCTGGCCTCTGAGTAATTTGCATGGCCTGGGAGACCCTGGTGGGGTGTCTATCTCACACAGGCAGTGAAAGGGTTAGTGGAGAGGCAGAGGACACAAAAATTGTGGGAGTGGTAAATAATGAAACAGACTGATACAAAGCAATCTGGATCACTTGGTACAGGGGGCACAAGCAAACAATATGTGTTTTAATACAGTTAAATGTATAAATCTAGGAACAAAGAATGTAGGTCATACTTCCAGGATGGGGGACTCTATCAGAAAAAGATTTGGGGGTCCTGGTGGATAATCAGCTGAACTTGAGCTCCCAGTGGCCAAAAGAGCTAATGTGATCCCGGGATTCATGAACAGGGGAATCTCAAGTAGGAGCAGAGAGGTTATGTTACCTCTGTATTTGGCACTGATGTGACCGGTGCTGGAATCCTGTGTCCAGTTCTGGTGCCCACAATTCAAGAAGGATGTTGATAAATTGGAGAGGGTTCAGAGAAGAGCTAAAAGAATGATTAAAGGATTGGAAAACCTGCCTTCTAGTGATAGACTCAAGGAGTTCAATCTATTTAGCTTAACAAAGAGAAGGTTAAGCAGGGGTGCTGGAACAATTTGTACGGTGGGGATGCTGAGAGCCATCGAACCAAACTGTAAACCCTGGGTATGATGGAAACCACTTCAACCCAGGGAGTGCGGCAGCACCCCCAGCACCCCTAGTTCCAGCATCTATGTGGTTAAGGGGTGACTTAATTACAGTCTATAAACATCTACATTGGGAACAAATATTTAATAATGGGCTCTTCAATCTACCAGAGAAAGATTGAACATGATCCAATGGCTGGAAGTTGGAGCTAGACAAATTCAGAGTGGAAATAAGTTGTATATTTTAATAGTGAGAGTAACCAATCATTAGAACAATTTACCCAGGGTTGTGGTGGATTTTCCATCACTGAAAAAAATTTAAATCAAGATGGATGTGTTTCTAAAAGATCTGTCCTAGGAATTATTCTGGGGCAGTTCCCTGGCTTGTGTCATAGAGGAGGTTAGACTAGATGACCACAGTGGCCTTGAAATCCAGGAATCTGTGATGGTGAGTCAGCCCTTGGACAGAGATCACCATGGAATACTGAAAAGAGGATGTGAGTGTATGTACCCAGGGCAGAGGCGACTTGTACCTGCCCATAATGGGAGGGCAGTAACTTCAGCAGATATTACTGAGCATGCTCAGTCCATGTCAGCATGCTCAGTGCAAGCCAAGCATCAAATCCGGGGGAGGGGGGGGAGGTGAACGGACATGACCCCGCATTCCCTCCCATGCTTCGCTTCTGCTCCAGGGCCACACACCCATGACACAGCCCATTTGCTTCTGACTCTGTGCATATCCATCTGCCCTCTTTGACAATCCTCTGTGCCATAGCCTCCTTCATTATTTAAGGGAAACAAACAAAAATTACTATGTGCATATCCTTGGCATCCCTTGGCACAGAAGGTACAATGTAAGTATAAGGTTATTACTAGGTAGTGTTACTACTGGGCCAGATGGATCCCTCTGCCAATGAAGTCTCTGGGAAAGGGCCCTGGTGGCAGGACATCTCTGCAGGGTGCGTTGGCAGAGGTATCCCTAGATGGCACTGTCCTTGGGATAGTTTTGGCTGCCCCCTGAGGAACAAATGGGATTCCTGCCCCAGAAATCTTCTCGGGAATCTTCCCTGTGCCACCTCTTGACCCTCTGCTGGAAGCTTAAGGGGTTTCTTGGGAAAGCAAGAAGACCATGGAAGCTGCTGCTTGGATTGTCATCTCCTAGACGTTATCACATGTGAATAACAATGGTCCCACGACACAAGGAGCTTCTGGAGTCATTCCGGTGCCTTCCTTCGACTGCACGAGGAAATCCGAGGCTGACAGCAGAATTTGTCATTGGAAGTAGCCCAGTGCCCTGTCTGTGTATGGAACAGCATCACAGTGTTTCCAAGACCTGGTGCCCCAGGCCCCTTTGGCGTGTAAGCGGTGGTTTGTTGTCTCTGCTTCCTTCCCACTGTCAGGCAGTATTTTAAGAAAAATGGGTGCAACCCCCTGGAAAGATGTCCTTATTAATCACCGTTAGGGCTGACGGGGGGTGGGGGAGAGGAGTGGACGCTCTCTCTTACACATCCTGATGCAGCAGCGAAACTGGAAAGTCCACTTCCCATACTGTAAACAAGGCCCTGGAGCTGAGCCCAGAGCCACTCAGATGGAAGCAGACGAGCTCTCAGTGTGTTTACAATCTGACATGGAGATGGACAGGGCCAAAGCAGGCTCACTGGGGCATTCCGCACCTGCCAACGTTATCAAGAGGAGCGTCTCTCCCCTCGGTGAATAGCAGCTCACCGGGGTCATTTACAATCTGGCTGAGCTGCAGCTATTGCCGTGGTGCCGGGGGAACTCATGGAGATTTAGACTGATAGCTGCAAACGGAAGAGCAGAAACCTTTATCGGCCCTGCTGAGAGAAGGGCGACACAGAAACGGAGCCACGTTTTGGGTTATGCTCAGCACTTTCTCAGCCTTTATTAACACCCGTGGCTGGCTGTGACCAAGCTGGAGCCTATGACATTCCCTGCAGTGCAGCCCCCCCATCCCCGCTGCCCTCCTCTTCATGCCAAGGGCTGCAGCCAAGAGGGAGCATTGTAGCCGATCTGGGAGTTGGCAGGGGCCATAAGGCCAGGCCACCATGTGGATCTCAGCCGTGTGCTTGCTGCGCAATTTCTTTGTGCAGTAAAAGCTGCACCTCCAGGAGATCAAACCCACCCTCCCCCCATTTTGAATAGCTTCTTTAAGTATCTATCAAGGATATGAGTGCACGTTGGTTTCACCTTTAATTGAAAATCAGTTCTGCTATAGGCAACCCATTTTGGCTGGTCCCTTACAGGATTGCGGAGACCGGTGTGACTGTATGTTGAGATGAAGTCCTGGTTTGTGGATGGGATTGCACATGGTCAGGATGTGAGCTGTGAGGGCCCTAGTACTGAAAAGGCCCATAGGGCACACACAGGTAGAAGCATGTTGTGTAATGAGAGCGAGACGCAGTGGTTGGGAACTGTGCTGAGACCTGGATTCAATTCCTGGCTTGGCTACAGACTTCCTTGGCCAAATCATTTACTCTACCTTCTTTTGCTGCTTCCCATCTGTAAAATGGGATAATTCTTCTCTACCCCCAGGGTGTTCTGAGGTTTTTTTGGCCTGGAAATTCTGAAAGATGTTGACCTAAAAACATCAACATGTTTAATTTTGATCATGATATATTGTAATATAATGTATTAAATATAACATATAATATATGCAATACTAATATTAGTGTCACGTCAAAGTTGAAACAAAACCAGAATGTTGAACTGAAACATTTTTACCTTATCAAAATGAAAGGAGAGTGTCGAAATGATTGGTTTTGACACTTTTCAGTCAAAAATGTTGTGGGATGGCCTCCCTAACCTCTGTTTGCCAGAAGCTGGGAATGGGCAACCGGGGATGGATCATTTGATGATTACCTGGTCTGTTCATTCCCTGTGGGGCACCTGGTATTGGCCACAGTCGGAAGACAGGACACTGGGCTAGATGGACCTTTGGTTTGACCAGTATGGCTGTTCCTGTGTTCTTATGAAATTGACATATCTGTGTGGAACATTTAGAGTTCAACAAAAAAGCATTTTTCTGTTAAATTTTTTTAGACCACTCTCCTGGAGTCCCTGACGTTTCTGTAGGTCCTTGGGAGTCATTTCATGACCTTGCAGGGAGAATGCAGCAGATTCTGTGTTCTGGCTGTGACCAGCTCACTCCAGCACAGCCAGGGCCTTCTGCTCCGTCCCCTCTGCATGGCACAAGCTGAGCGGAGTAAGTAGGGCGGAGAAGAATTGTCACTATGTGGCCACAGGCTTACACTCCCCTAGGGCTGCAGCATGGTGCTGCAGCGGCTGATGCATGTATGAACAAGAGGGGGATGAAAGGAGGGAGAGGACAGAGAGAGGAGTACAGAGCATCACTTCCTAACCTACGAAGGGCACAAACACGGAGCTCTGATCAGCACAGGCTGGCAGCCATAGCTATGCCCCACACCTGCATCCTGTTTGCATCTCTGCTTATCCGGAAATGGAATCACTTCTCCCGGCCTACTGATAGGAGGGGAAGGTGGGTGGGTGTGGCTGGAATGCACCTTCCATCTAACAAACAAACAAAGGAAGGAAGGAAGGAAGAAGGCAGGTGCCCCTTGGGCAAACACTTGTTACATTGACAAACTTGTAGAAAATGATTAAGGTTCTAGCTATTTGTGGGCTGGAGGGGACCTGCACTGCTGCCTCTTGGCTGAAATAGAAAAGGTGGTTTCTTGGGAGGGGAGCGGAGGGAGGTGAAACAATTACTGTCTCTGTGGTGCCGTCTCTTGTCAGCTGTTGTTTTTGTTTTCCCCAAATGTTGCAGCCTTCGTACAGGGAAACAGGCCCACCGATCCTCTGCGAAATGGCTACTGTCCCCTCTCTCATGCCACATGTAACCCTCTCTAAGCCAAACTCTGCTGGGAAAAGACCAGATTCATCAAGAGCGGGGTGATAATGCAAACACCCATCACGTATTCCACATTGCCCTGGGATTTCCGCTAGGACAGGCAGGGATTGGCAGAGCAGTGAGCCTCCCCCAGATGTGGCCTCCTCCTGTGTCATCATCCCGTAGCATGGAAAGGCCGGGACTGGAGTGGCTGTGAGGTTCCCCACAGCCAGCCACCGCACCTACACACTTCTCTGCAGCAACTCCTGCTGGTAGAGTCAAGGAGCTCAGAGCCCATAACAGTCCTTCACAGTGTGCTACAGTGACTCCTGCTGGAGTAATGTTCTGCTCCTCAGAGCCATTGTCTCAGAAACCATTGCTCAGCTCCTGTCGAAGGGATGGGGGTTGGAGTAGTTATGAAGTTCTCCATAGGCCGGGCTCCTATTGCATACTTAGAATGACAGTTGCTAGGGGAGGCAAGGACTAGAATATGTGCTAGGATCTCAGCTGTGCTCAGCTCATGCGTGGTGCAGCTGCGGGTGGGGAGGGAACGTGGCTCTAAGCCACCTTCTCAACTGCCCTGATCCTGGGGCTGCCCAGGGCAAAGCCAGGCAGGGGCTGCCAAGGGCAAAGCTACTGTTCTCTGGCTGCAGAGCTGCCATAAGGTGACCCATCCCTCTTCCTGTAGCACTTGGGTTTTCCTTGGAGCTCTCCCATCTATGCAGTCATAATGCTGATCCACCTTAGCCCAGAAAAGCAGCTCAGGTCACAGCAGGGCACCTCGTAACACCTGGAAGCTTGCCACCCTCGAGTGTTAATGGAAGATGCCCTGTCTGCCAAGGGGAGTTAGGAACACCATTCTGGGCAGATGAACAGAAAAAGCACATTCATTTGCAGCATCTCTGGTAACATGACAGCCTGCCATGTTGGCTGATACTGGGGATTGAACGGGGGCCTCTACAGCTGACAGCAGGCATCATGACAGCTTGAACTAAAGAGAGAGCTGGCGGAAAGGCTGTAGCAAACTCACAGCCTCTGTGGATCAGGCGCCGAGCAACTGCATAACACACACTAACTAGTGGGCTACAGTTGTACTGCACCTTCCTGGAGACCTTCATACGGGTCTTCCCATGGCTCCCAGCAGCCACTTGAGCTGTTGTCCGAGGGGCCTGTACTGGTCAGAGGTGCTACACATGGATGAAGCCTGAGAAACAAGTGGAGGTGAGCGGGCAGGGACAGCCAGGAATGAGGGCCTGCGGCTGGGCCTGGGACTAGCTAGTTCAGTCACCAGGCCGACTTCTGAGCCCAGATGAGCTACAGCAGAACTGCCTGATTGGTTGAAGGGAGCCAGCCAGCCTGCTCTTGAGCCCAGCAGCGCCAGCAGGTTGCTGGCTGCTCAACGCTTCTGCCCGCAGCTGCCATCGCTCCTTGTTCCCAGCCCTGCTCAGTTCCGGACTCTGGGTTCTGACCCTCAGCACTGTTCCTGGCCGCTGACACCAGCTCTGACTGCTAGGCCTGACTGCCCACATCCCCGATCCTGATGGGCGCACAGTGAACATCACCACCTATTTTTGCATCTCCAGGCGTCCCAGCGCTCTCAATGAAACAAATCTAAACATGGCTGTGACTTCAACCTCGCCGCTCCCGCCCCACTCCCCAATGCCAACAGGCAGGCAGAGCTCGTCAAGAAAGGGTTAAGTACCGCTCCCCTAGCCAGCTTTGCGTATTTAAAGTGAGTAAAGGTTTAATTACCAAATGATGACAGTGTCATATGGTTTTGGTGATGGCGCGTGGCATCCGATGAATGCAGAAGAGGGGAGGATGTGAGAGAGACACTGAGTGGCAGTGGGGAAGCTAAAAATGCCAAAGACAGTAAAACATCTGTAATTTGCAATTCGCTAGTGTTCGCTGATTGCTCATGGATTAAAGATTAAAATCTATTCTCTGGCAGATGGGGGAGAGAGCGAGGAAATTCTTACGAGCATGTTTTGCATCTGCATTTCATTCTGCTCCTCTTTACAATAATCACGGATGAGGAAATAAACCCAGCTCTGGGCTGGCGGGGAGGCGGGGAAAGCACACAATATGGGCAGGACTCAGCATGCTTCCCATGATCAGAAAATGCAAAGCCTGGCACTGCAAGAGTAAAAGAAAGTGACATCAAAATCCCTTTTCTGATGCCCAGGTCTCTGCTGTCGCTGTTCTGGGTTGCACCTTGCTATGAGGCTCTGAGCTGCCGACAAGCTTTCTTCTGGTCACCCCGACACTGCATTTGGGGTTTCTTTGATCCAAATGGGATGTTAGCCATCTGTCCTGTCTCCAGGGACAGCCAAGGCTGGCTACAGTGTCCGTGACATGATGTGAACGCTCGCAGGCAAACAATACAAGTAGAAATAATGTTTGCGGGTATAAATCATTTTTATAACTTCAGCTAATCAGAATCCGTCCCTTTTATGGGCGTGATGAGCTCCCTCTCCCTCTCTTTCTCCTTCTCCCTTGTTCCCTCACTCTTGCAGAGAGTTTCTCAAGTGTGCAGGACATTAAAAGAAAAATGGATAATAAAACTGCAAATGGGGGGCCCAATCCTGAGAGGCGCACCGTGTCCACAACTCCCATTGACTTGTGTGGTGACACTGCTCAGGATCAGGCCCATAGTTTGAAAGGTCCAGAGCATGCCTAGCACCTGTTAAGGGTGGCAGCGATACTCACTCCCCAGCAGCTTGTCAGCCATAGAGGAATACAATAAGCCTTGCCTTCTTTCTAGCACAGGGTAGATATTGGCAGCGGATCCATTAGTTATAAGGATAATCTGTCCTCGAGGAGGCTATGAGACTGTTATAAAGTGGTTAGAGAAGGGAACTAGGAGTCAGGATTCCTGGGGTCTCTGCCTGGCCCCCACTAATTCACTGGGTGATTGTGGCTAAGAAGGCAAAGTGCTCCATGCCTCGGTTTACCCAGGTGTAAATGGGGATATTAATACTACTTGGTGCTCAGACTGAACCCGCTCCACCAAAACTAATAGGCGCGCCTGGGTGACACAGAGAGTAAAACTTAGTCCAATGTTTATAAAGTGCCATTGGATAGAAGATGCCATGGAAATGCAAAGTCTTATTGACACTAAAACCCATCAGGGGAGAAGTGAATCCTCATCCCCAACCCTATACTCCCCTCCCCCCACTCCTTCTTGGATGGATAACAATCAGCCAGTGAGCACGCTGCATGGAACCTATGCTATATCCGGGCAACTGTTCACTGTGACGCTGGCAAGAGAATGTATCCCTGAAACATCCTGAAATTGCCTTTGGGTTCACCAGATGCAGCAGGTGAAATTCCCTGCCTGTCACACTTGGATGTCCAGTGGGCTGCGGGGGTGTAACTTAGAGCAGCCTCTGCCCATTCATCTTTACCACCCGAGTTTGCTTAGAAAGCAATCCAGGCTGGTATTTCAAATGAGCCTAAGAGAGTGGAGCACCCACCTGCTATTGTGCCTAACTCCTTTTGACCCCATTGAAATCCCAGCCTGAATGTTCAGGTCATCGTGAAGGGACAGCAATGAGAATGCCTCTTGCGGTTGTAGTGTGACAAGCTGAAGTGGAAGAAGAGGGCCAGATTGCTGGGGGGACCTAGTCTGGGGTGATACTGAGGGCACAGGGATGGACACTGGGGCTAGGCTGCTACCGCACAGACTCTAGAGCTTCAGCACATAACCCCAGCCTCTTGGCCTGCTCAGTAGAGTCTCTTTCCTACAACTCTGCTGGCTGCACCGCTCCTTGCTAGTGAAATGGGCCTGATCGGAAGCCCATTGAAGTCAATGGGGATCTGTCATTGGCCTGCGGTGCATAGACAGATCCCCGCCCAGGAGGAAAACCCGAGGCTGCCGCTGTTGTGTGTTCTGGCCAGGCTCAGAGGTGGCTGGAGTAATTTGGGGGTGGGGGAGGGAATCCCAGCCCTACTGCCAAGCTCCAGTGAGCTAAAGTAACCCCCCCCCCCCGAATACTGTTTAGCTCTTTATTGGCCATCCCCTCTGCAGAGCCGCTCAGGTCTCCTGAGATCCCCAGCCTATTTGTTTTCCATCTGCTGCCCGATGGCCTGGAGTGGCACTCATCTGTTATGAGCCCCCTGCTAAGGCTCCATTGGGATAAGCACCTGAAAAGTATCAGTGTTGCTCAGCACAGAGCGGGTGGCACGGTGGGGCCACTGGCTCCTCCGTGGGGGCCTTGGGCTGCTCACCACTGGGGAATCTTCTCCTCTGTTCCATTGTCACTGGGCTGGCTGTGGATGCAGTGGGTGATACTGACTGGGGCTGGCAGTGGAGAGAGATTATGGGAGCTTAGCAGAAAGAGGGAGGCTCATTTTTCTGTTTTCACCCCTTCCACTCCAGTGCCGCTCTTCTGATGCCCTTTCCACCTCTATAATTAATAGTTACATCCTAAGAGCACCATTGGTCCATGTTTTTTTCCCTATGGGGACACTCCTGCCACAACCTGCTTCTCCTTTTTAACCCTTCACACACAGATCAAAGGCCCTGCTATGTCTGTCTGCTGCTAATTAACAATGTGTGTGTGTGTATGTGAGCGTTTGTGTGTGTGAGAGAGAATACGGGAGGATCTGTGAAGAGCTCTGTGTGTGTGTGTATGTGGTATGTGTGTGTGTGAATGTTTGTAGGTCTGAGTGTGTGGACACAAACAGGTCTATTTGCCAATGATGTATATTTGGTTATTTGTGGCTGTGTGTTGTGGGTACTAGAGTGTTGGTGAATCTGAGTGTATCTGTTAATGTTTGTGTGTTGTGTGTGAAAGGATGTTGGTGAATGTTTGTGTGTGTGTGTGTTGCGGGTAATAGGGCATGTGTGTGCAAATGTATGTGTGTGATTACCTATGCTTGTATTGTGATGTGCATGAGTGTGTGTTTGTGTACGAGCCAATCCCTTTTTGGGAGTTGGAGTGTAGGTATTTGTGTTGGTGTGTAAATTCCTGGGCAATCATTCACGTATGTGTGCATTTGTGCAAGTGTGAGGGTGTTTATGTGAGCGCACACACGTGTGTGAGCTGGGATCTCCCTGGCAGTCAGATCATCCATATTATCTTGAGCCTTTCCTCTCCCGGTGCATTAACTCTGTTGCCATAGGAAGATCCAGTTCCACAGAGGCTTTTTGCAGCCATTTCTTGTAATGCTGGAGACTGTCTGGGACAGCAGTGATTCCACTAGGGGCTACCAGCTTGAGTATTGCTTGGAACCCCATTTACTAGGAAAGGGGCCCCTTGAGGTGAATGGGGGGAGGGCTCAGAGACAAGGCCATTGCTTTCAAATTTGCATCCTCCTGTTAAAAGTGCTGTCAGGTACCTGGCCTCAGGTTTCCTGTGGAGCACTTCTGCCATATTTGTGCTCTCCAGCTGGCAGGAGCTGAGCTGGCCCAGCAGGCCTGGAGAGGAGAGGATGGGACCGTAGGTGGTAGCTGTTGGGCCTGTCAGAGTGACATGCAGTGACAAGCTGCCTGGCCCTCTGCTGCTGCTAAATCAAACTCTTCCTGGGAAAGGCTCTGAGACCAGCTGACTGGTCGGTCCCATGGAAACATGTCAGACTTACACAGCCATGGGGGCTGAGAGAACATCTCCCAAGACCTTCATGACGGGCAGGAAGGCGGCTTTCCCTGGAGCTCCTCCTGCACAGTTAGGCACGGTGGTGGGGTCGTGTCAGTGGCTCTTTGTTTCACAACAGAGCACAGAGAAACATAGGCCAATAAACGAAGGTGTAACAAGGAGAAGCGGTTATGGGGAGCAGAGTGGGGGTAAGGGACTCAGAGAGTGGAGGGGGCAGAGCAGGAGAGCAGGGGATAAACTGTTCCGTGGAAAGGATCTGAATTTTAAAAAGCAAGAGGCCATTCTGGGGCTATGTCGCAGTGTCCCTAAGAGACAAATCAGCCCTTTCTATGTTGCTGTGATACATACAGGGGAGGTGGATGGACGGACAGACAGGCGATGGACAATGACACCAAAGCATGGAAAAAAAGAGAGAGAGACTAAAGTTATATCTAGCTAGCTATCCAAAGAGAGTGAGCAAAACAGATAGGGAATGGAGCATATTCAATTCCCCTACACTGTGCAGAAGGCCGGCATGCAGAAAGCAGGTGTTCTCTGTGTTCTGTAAAGCAGCCCGGAGATTTAAGGCATATGTGTATTCTAAACCAATAGTAATCAACAATAATGTGCAGTCTGGGATCCGTGCAGGGGAGACAAGTCGGTAAGTGAGTATGTTCTCCCCCTCATTGTGTAACTGCCTGCACCAGGCCTGGCCTGCTCGTGGTGAGGGATATGGAAGCAGGGATTGTGCCACTACAGGCAACATTCCCCCCCCCGGAAGCCTCGGTGCCTGAGCTGCAGTTTGTAGTGTAGGTTATTGAAGCGCCTCGTGGCAGCTGCCATCTCCCTGAGCCACACAAACCCCGTTGGAGAGGGTGGAGCCATGGCTGGGAGGGGAGCTGCACGGCCACAGAAGGGAGCGTGGGGCCCTGTGCATCATACGGGGGCCAGGTGCCATGCATGGGGAGGCCATGGAGCTCTGGGATTTGGGTTTCCTGTAGATCCCATGCCCAATGCCACGCTCCTTTTCCATGGGCCTTGCATGCAAGAGGGTGACATGCCACCCCAATCAAACCTTTGGGTCAGACCTCCCCTCCTGCACAGGTGCTAGGAGGGGAATTAGGCAGAGAGAGAAACGGAGAGATAAGGGGTGGGGATGGGATGGTAGAAGGAGGGGGGATCCAGGCCAGCCACAGAAAGCACTAAGGCAGTGTTTGATTAAGAAGAGTAAAACAACCTCCTTTGAAGCAGGCCATAATTGGCAGGCTAATGGGAGCACATTGTCTCTTGTGTGATCTGTTTTACCAAGCGAAAAAAGATGAGGCAGCGCTGAAGAAAACTGAAGAAAGATCAATGGGAGGAGGGGGACAGCATGGCAGATATAATTAATTACTGCATATTAAAATGTTTGTTTACAGAAATGAACAGCTACAAGAGGTCTGATGTTAATTAATTTACAGCATTTTTCACCAGTCCCTGTGCCGTGCTGGCAGTCATGGAGGTAGCTCCGTGGCAGGTAAGCCAGTGTCTCTTTGGATTTGCATCAGCCTCTTTGAGGTGTGCTGGAAAGCCGGCAGAGTTTCGACTGGCTGCTTCATCATGGAGACGGACTTGCAGTTTGGATTCGGGGGAATGTCTTAGAGAGCCAGGAAACGGGAGGGTAATTTATGGACCTGTGGCCATACAAACCCGCGCTGTTTGCCTGTCCTAGTTCAGAAGCTAAGTGGTGCTACCATCGGCCAGAACTTGGAGAGATCTTCAAGAGAAAAGCAGGTGGTGCTGGTGAATTGGTGTGCTAGGAAGTATTGATCCCCTCCTACAGCACACTGCTAGGGATACTGCCAGGAGCGCCGCCAGCTTTTTTGCCACCCTAGGCGGTGGAAGGTCCTGCCCCCGAAATGCCGCTCCCGACAGAGGCGGCGGAAGGTCCCGCCCCCGAAATGCTGCCGCCGACCAGGGCGGCCGAAGATCCGGCCGCCACGGTCTCCGCCCCCCAAACGTTAGTGCCCTAGGCGACCGCCTAGGTCCCCTAATGGGTTGCGCCGGCCCTGGATACTGCACTGCCTTTCAAGTACAGGGTGATGCTAATGGCTGGCTTAATGGCATTGTAGACAATGTATGACCAT
Organism: Terrapene triunguis; assembly: GCF_002925995.2. NCBI lineage: Eukaryota > Metazoa > Chordata > Testudines > Emydidae > Terrapene > Terrapene triunguis. Next base: position 4,139,786 of record NW_020664661.1, on the reverse strand, counting down.
TACCTTGGAGTCCTGGCTAATTCCACTCTCTCCAAGAGCTGCAGTTGCATTAGGTGTCTATTTCACATTGATTAGTGCTTTTACAAGCTGCCACGTGCTTCATCCCAGAGCAGGATGTGAATACAGTATTGTCAGTCTGCCCAACATTCTGCTGGCTCAAACATATGTGATGCCAATGGGTAATAGTTTTTTTTTGAGGGGGAGGGTGCCACACTTTCCAGGGTCTAACCTAGGGCACTAACTAGCTATCCAAAGAGTGAGCAAAACAGATAGAAAATGGAGCATATACCACTCCCCTACACCTTCCAACGAGCTTCCTATAAGATGATCAAGAGCTGCTTAACAATTTGGGTCCTAATCCCAGGCCCATTGAAGCCAATGGAATTTTTAATGTTGACTTTAACAGAATCAAGGTTTGCCCCATTGAGAAATCACCATCTGTGGTCACATGTGGCATTGTCTGGTACTCCAGTCTCTCTTCCTCATCCACATCCTCCTCTGAATTGGCTTAGAGATCAGAATGTGGCAGAGGCATGCTTTGCATGCTTTCATGGGGGTAGCATTTCCCCTCCTCTGATGGCTCTCGCTGCCCACCTTGCTGTGCAGGAAGCAGCCTGGCTCGGGAGGAACGGATGTCTGTCTAGCTGATGCTATCGCGCAGGTTAGCTGGGAATGGGGGCGAGGTGCTAAGAACAATGTGTGAGCTGTAGAGATGGAGTGAAAACCCTGAGGTTATTCAGCAAGCTGATAAGGCCTTTCACGCACTCTTCATAATGTGCCGCTGTTTCGACAAGTAATTAACCGTGGAAAGGGATCAGAACCAGGGCTGCTAGGTTCTCCAGTATCATCCCCCCCCAAAGGCAAGGAGGCGGAAGGCTAGATTTCACATGTGAAGTGACTCCTTTGTAAATATAGCATGCAGACCCTCCTCCCACCCCATTCCAGGCAGGCATTTACAAACACAGGGCTGTTAACACCACCGTGAAGAGTAACCAAACCTTCCTTGCACCCCAGGTCCCATTCCCTGCATCCCCACCAACATCAAAGCCACCCCCTAAGAGGGCCATTTCATGGACACAATAAAGTTGCTGGGCCAGCTGGTGTAAATCGGCCCTGATACTGACCAGTTATCAATCTTAATATTGGCTCTCTTACTGGCCCCTGTGATTTTAATTGGCTCTTAGTACTTGCAATTGTTTCTGGCTATAGCCCCCTGCAATTAACTCCTGTAATTGGTTTAGTTCTAGCTCCTCCATACTGGCTGTTATTAAGAAGTCCTAATGTTGACCTATTTTAACTGGCCTTTAGCTACCACCGTTTGCCCTGCTGTAGCTTTGAGCAGTTTCACTCTGCTTAGCCCTAATATTAGCCATACCACTGATCTTGACATTGGCACTTAGCTGTTGTAATTCTCCCTATTACTGACCCTGGCAGTCAGCTGAGGAGCATAACGGTAATTGAGTTATAATCCACAGAAGAATGTCATACTGGCAGGACTACAATATGTTAGAAGATGAAACCCAGAAGGACTGAGTTAAGATTTCATATTTATTAAATATGCAAATAAGGTAAAAAAGTTCTCATTAATACACCTGGCCCACAGTCCCTGGGAATGTCCAGGCTCTTGCAGGTTTATATTTTGTCTTTCACAGTGGGGGATTTTTTTTTTTTACCTTAACTGCAAGTCAACTGCATTTGGGCCTAGGGAATTACAGGAGGGTTCTAGGTGCTAAGTGTGGCAGGGACATTCGCTTCTGTTGTTGGCATCATGTTAGCTCTGAGCTAAGCTAGCGAGGGGGCGAAGTCTGTGCTGAAGAATGATTTCTCAAACCATTAATGGGCTGGAAGTAGCTGAACATCTGGGAAGATACCGGAGCAGCTGTTGCTGCTCTTTAACTTTCCTTCTGCTTTTCCATTAACCAAGAAGGTGCTGGGAGAAGCCAACGAGCGGCAAGAGAAGAGGTCGTTTACTCTGTGGCCAAAGCCACAGGGGACCACATCTTTGTATGTCTTTGTACAGCACCTTGCTGGATGCAGCATCATTCCTGATTGGGATAGTAAATAATAATTTCATAATAATAATACAGCTACTTCTGCAGTCTGCCTCACCCAGGCTTTGCCATATTGCAGGCATGCTGTATTTGCACAGTTGCCATTTACTTTGCTCTCCCAGAGTCACTAGAAAGTCTAATGATAATCTGCTAAGATACAGTGTGCAAATCCCCTGAGTGTGGGCCTGTGAGAGATACGCTGAGCAGGTACACTGAGCATAGGTAGGGACTGATTCTGATCTTACGTCCTCTGGGGTAAAGCAGGAGTAATCCCAATGAAGTTAGTGGGCTAGCTCCTCTGCAAATGTAAATCAGCATAGTTCCACTGACTTTGACAGAGTCACACTTGTGTAAAATGAGAATTAGGCCCGTGCTGAGGACATACGCTGTGAAGCGGTTATTTAGTATTATTATTATATTATTATTACTGTAACTTTTTATTTGTATAACAATTGTGCCTAGAGACCCCAAGCAAGATCAGGGATCCATTGTACTCTGCACTGTACAGACATGGAATAAGAGACAATCCCTGCCCCCAGAGAGTTTGCTATCTGAATAGACAAAACAGACTCAGACCAGATGAACTCTGGGTATAAAGGGTGGTCTGCTGTCATGATTTTATTGCAAGTCTCGTGATTGTTGGTGTTTTTCTTAAAGCCCCAGCTCCTGGAGTCATGTTGCTTTGCGAAAACCTTGGCTTTAATTTTTTTTTTTTTTTAAAGGAAGCTTCTTGGTCTCATAGTTGAAGAGAAAAGCCCGAAACTCTTTTGCTTAAGAGCAACTCACAAGAGAGGTTATGCCCACTTCTGGTTTCAAATGAAATGGAGTGAAGCCTAATGAACTTGTAGTCATGCACTGAGTGCACCATTATTGAGTTTGCTGCATTGGCACTCCAACCTGCATCAAATCAGGCCTGAACTGGCCCCAAGCCCTGTAGGAACCACATGAAACAAGACATAGGTAAGGATGTTGTTGAGATCTCTGTGAGCTGAAACTGACGAGGAACGTCCAACTGTAGTTTCCACTGTGTCTGAACACGAGTGAGAATTACATACACATTCATCAAAGCAACAGAGGGTCCTGTGGCACCTTTAAGACTAACAGAAGTATTGGGAGCATAAGCTTTCGTGGGTAAGAACCTCACTTCTTCAGATGCAAGATTTACCCATGAAAGCTTATACTCCCAATACTTCTGTTAGTCTTAAAGGTGCCACAGGACCCTCTGTTGCTTTTTACAGATTCAGACTAACACGGCTACCCCTCTGATACTTGATACACATTCATTTTATTTCTTTATTATTCAGATCTAAACATGCCATTTGTCTTTGTCAGGAAACAAACGGACACATTGAAGTGCACGGGGGAGAGGAGGAAAATGAATAATACACCATCAATCGAGGTACACCTTGGCCATGTGACCATGACTTGGGAGCTATGTACTAGCTGATAGTGGACCATCCTGTGGTTAGATGTGGCTATTGAAGCCTGGGTCCTACTCACTAAACCTGGCCTCACCGGCACCATGCTGTTATTTAATTTTATCATTTTAATCAAAGAGAACAGACGGTGATTGCTAAAAGGCAGCTTTTGCCTGGATCATTTACCCTTATTCATGAAGGCACATGGGGTGGAAGCCTGCTGGCTCCAGGAGGCACAGCACAGAGCTCATAGCTCAGCAGGAGGGAAACCTTTGGTGGCTTTAAACCACCTTTGTACCCTAGCAATATTGGGCAGCTCCAGGGCCTGGAGTGGCCCCCTGGGGGCCTGTCTGTTATGGCAGCCTCCCTGGGCCATGCTATAAACTGAAGTGCTACCTGGAACCTACCAACATGCCCCTCCTGCCATTAGCACCACCACCTGCATGCATCCTACATCAGGGCTTGCAGGGGGGTCCTCGGGAGGCAGCTGTATCTCACACAGAGCCTGCCCCAGGGGAATGCTCCTCTGAGGTTGCTTTATGACCCCTTTTTACCCAGCCTAAGAGAGCTGGAATGGAGTGAGGATCCTCCTACTAACACTGCTTACGATTCTTCAGATATATGCTGGAAATGGAATGGGGTAAATTCAACATCCCTTACTATACTGTAAAACCCATTGGGCAGGTTATTGTAGTATCATAACAACATACATATCACATTCATTTATTATTATTACAATAGAGTGCAGAGGCCCCAGCTGAGACCAGGACCCTATTGTGCTAGGCACTGTACATGTACATAGTGATGGACAGTACCTGCTCCTGTGACGTTCTGTTCAGGACTCCCAGTACTGTAAGTGATCGTGTTACCCGCCTCTGTCAGCAAGTGTGTCAGGGCCCTGCCACCCAGTCTGTCTGCTTCACTAGCAAACTCCTGGAGTCTCTGCTGGTCTAAACCTTGCCTTTCAGGTAACATACATTGAACTCCAGTTCCCAGGATCCCCAGAGACGTCTTCCTGCCATGTCCAGTCCCTCTCACAGGGCACTCGAAATCTGCTTCCAAGGAGACAGAGCACACACCAGCCTGTTAGTTTACTTGAGGACTCATACTTAATTTCATCATCACAGCATGGAAATGGTTTATGGTAAAACTAAGAATAAGTTTATTAAAAAAGAACAGAGGTTTAAGTGACACTAAGCAAAATAAAAAGAAGCAGGGCTAGTTACAAATAAAACATGCTTTCTAGTGACTAAAACTTAATTTTAGCAAGCTGATATAAGGACCCAGTGACTAGCACCCAGGTCAGTAGAGCCTGGGACATCTGATAGCTCTACAGTGCCACTATGTGACTATGCAGCTCGGGACATAAGTGCTGGAACTAGGGGTGCCATGGGTGCTGCCACACCCCTGGCTTGAAGTGAACTTCATTATACAGGATTTACAGTCTGGTTCAATGGCTCTCAGCACCCCCACTATACACATTGTTCCAGCACCCCTGGCCAAGGAGCACGCTGCAGGAAGTACTGCCCAAGAGACCCAGAGTGACAGTACCCTGGAGTCCTCTGATTGGCCAAGTGCCTTATTTAACCCCAAGGGTTGTCCCAGGAAGTTGTCTGGGCAATCCTATGGACGGGGACATCCTTAGGGAGGTGCAGGGTCCGGGGCGGAAGTAACGAATCCGTCACTTCTGGGACCGACTGTGCCAGCCAATTGCACTGGCCCGTGGGGCCCCCCAAAGCCCGGGGCCCGGAGCTGTCGCCCTGATTCACCGTACCCAAGGTACGGCTCTGCCTATGGACTTTGGTCTGTTGCCATGCAAGGCTTTGCTTGATCTCCAGTCTCCAACTCCAGCCTGACTCTGACCCTGATTCCTGCCTCTTGATTCTAACCTGGTATTATCACCAGTCTCTGATCCTGGCCTGACTCTGACTCTTGCTTATAGAACCTGGCTCTTGTGATTCCTCCAGCTCCTGCCTGGTGATTACTGTCTCTGGTGGGCAGTCCCCAGCCCAGCTGTGATTGCTAGGTCAGACTGCCTGTGCCCCCGTCCCTTACAGACACAACCTTTGCCTAAGCAGTTTTCTCTCTTACATGAAGTTCTCGGTGTCTTCAACCCACATGGGTGAAAGATCCACCTTCCACATGTTCCAAGAGTGCTGGTCTCTCTTGTCCCTAAAATGATGGATAACTAAAATGTCTATTGCTCCCCTTATATTTCCCAAAGTCCATTGTCTCTGCCTCAAGAACCAGGAAGGCTTGCTGGGGGTGCAGACTCCATCCCCTGGCACGCTTGCTAAGTTGTCTCCTCTGCTGCTTGTTGGCTTTGTTTATCTTATATGTAAATGCACTTTCATTGTTCTCTGCCTGTAACCAAGCTGGTCAGACATGTAATCCACATTCCTTTGTCTAGGGAAGGCTTGGTGTGTACACTGCCTCCCAAACACATTTTAAGAGCATACTTCCAGCACACATACAGATCTCCTTGTACACACGCGTACATACTTCACACAAAAATTTTCTGGACCAGCTTGTCACCAGTTTACATACGATACCTTACATGACACCTCTGAGATACATATTCTGACAATATTGTATTGAGGGTACTGAGTGTGTTAGGCCTGATGTGAGCTACAGTATGGGGGGGCCTCCTGCCAGCTGGCATGGAGGGGGTCCCTAGGTCACAACCTCCAAATGAGAATATTCACCAATTACTTTTGTATTATTCCATCAGCTCCATTTGCCACTGACACACCAATATCAACCCAGGGCCAAACAGGTCCAAGAGTAAATACACTGGGCCAGATCCTCAGCAGGTGTAAATCAGCAGAGCTACAGTGACTTCAGTGGACCCATGCTGATTTACTCCAGTTGAGGAACAATTGAGGATCTGACTCATTGTCCCTGGATACCAGCACGTAACATTGGAATGAATGTAATTCTGGTAATCGCTGATCCAACAAACATAGTTATGAAAATGCTCTGGGCTAAAAACTGATAAATCCAGTTCATGAGCTCAGACTGAAATGGAGGTCTTGTTCCTGGCATGACTGGCTCGCACTAACAAATTAATATAACTGGTAAATTGTTACTCCGAGTACATACATAAGGACACTTGACTGGTTGATGTCAGAGGAAATCGTTGATGACTTTTCAGTGAGTTCTGAAAGGTCAAGTTACAGATCTGGGATATTTTCTGTAGACATCAGCCCACCGTAAATGAGGGCACCAAATTTCAATGTGCTAGCTCAGTGGGAAACTTGGTCATTAGGGCCAATATTTTCAAACCTGTCTGAGTAAAATTAGGATCTTTTTGGACCAGACCCTGAGCTGGTGTAAAACAGCATTGGTCCATAGAATTCAGTGGAGTTATGCCGATTTACACCAGCTGAGGATGTTATGTAGGCACTGAAATAAAATTGGCCTGATTTCCAATGGTGCTAAGATCTGCTAGCTCTCATTGACTTCAGCGGGAGAGCTGGATTCGGAGAACTTCTGGAGATCAGGCCACTGTTATTTAGGTGCCAATGTGTGGATTTGGGAGCCCAACCTTCAGCTCCCAACTTTGGAACTCTTGAGCTGATCACATTGGCCAGGGAGTGGGATCTGTTACAAACCATGTATCTTATTTCTTCTTTCTTTGCCCTATTCCATTAGTTGGGTTCAATAGCTCTTGTTCTTCATTGCCAACTGTTCTTGTCAAGTGCATCTTTCAAACTGAAACCACCCTTTGTCTTGTCCTCCTTCAGCAGCTCAAACTCGAGGTCTTCCTCATGGTCTTTGTCCCATTACTACTAGCTCTTGTATTCTCTGGCCAGTATATCCCACATAAACCACTGTATCAGGGCCAGCTCCAGGCACCAGCGTAGCAAGCAGGTGCCTGGGGCGGCCAATGAAGAAGGGGACGGCACGTCCGGCTGTTCGGCGGCAATTCGGCGGCGGGGCCGTCACTCCCTCTCGGAGCGAAGGACCTGCCGCCGAATTGCCGCCGTTGAAGTAGCGGCAGTAGAGCTGCCGCCGGATTGCCGCTGATCACGATCGCGGCTTTTTTTTTTTTTTCCTGCTTGGGGCGGCAAAAACGCTAGAGCTGGCCCTGCACTGTATCATACAAATGTTTGAAACAAGGGCTCTGATCCTCCTCTCACTTAGCCAGTGTGAATTGGAAGTACTCTCACTGATGTCAAAGGAGCTGCCAGCGAGTGGCGTGCCAGGCCCTATGGTGTTTGGTTCAGTGGTGGTGTTCAACAAAAAACAGCTATCAACACAATGCACATCTTAGGCCTGGTCTACACTACGAGTTTAGGTTGACTTTAGCAGCGTTAAATCGAATTAAGCCTGGACACGTTCACACGACGAAGCCCTTTCTTTCGACTTAAAGGGCCCTTTAAACCGGTTTCTTTACTCCACCTCTGACGAGGGGATTAGCGATAAAATCGGCCTTAGCGGGTCGGAATTGGGGTAGTGTGGACGGAATTCGACGTTATTGGCCTCCGGGAGCTATCCCCACAGTGCTTCATTGTGACCGCTCTGGACAGCACTCTCAACTCAGATGCACTGACCAGGTAGACAGGAAAAGCCCCGCGAACGTTTGAATTTCATTTCCTGTTTGCTCAGCGTGGAGAGCACAGGTGACCACGCAGAGCTCATCAGCACAGGTAACCGTGATGGAGTCCCAGGATCGCAAAAGAGCTCCATCATGGACCGAACGGGAGGTACGGGATCTGCTCGCCATATGGGGAGATGAATCAGTGCTAGCTGAACTCTGTAGCAGTAAACGAAATGGCAAAATATTAGAAAAGGTCTCCAAGGCCATGAAGGACAGAGGCCATAACAGGGACGCACAGCAGTGCCGCGTGAAAATTAAGGAGCTACGGCAAGCCTACCACAAAGCCAGAGAAGCAAACGGAAGGTCCGGGGCAGAGCCGCAAACATGCCGCTTCTACGAGGAGCTGCATGCCATTCTAAGGGGTGCAGCCACCACTACCCCAACTGTGTGCTATGACTCCCTCACTGGAGAAACACACAGGGAAGCGGGTTCGGGGTATGAGGAAGATGAGGATGGAGATAATGTAGATAGCTCACAGCAGCAAGGAAGCGGAGAAACCGGTTTCCCCAACAGCCAGGATATGTTTATCACCCTGGACCTGGAACCAGTAACCCCCGAACTCACCCAAGGCGTGCTCCCAGACCCTGAGGGCACACAGGGGACCTCTGGTGAGTGTACCTTTGTAAATATTACACATGGTTTAAAAGCAAGCGTGTTTAATGATTAATGATTAATTTGCCCTGGCAATCGCGGCCAGTACAGCTACTGGAAAAGTCTGTTAACTTGTATGGGGATGGAGCGGAAATCCTCCAGGGACATCTCCAGAAAACTCTCCTTCATGTACTCCCAAAGCCTTTGCAAAAGGTTTCTGGGGAGGGCTGCCTTATCCTGTCCGCCATGGTAGGACACTTTACCACGCCAGGCCAGTAGCACGTAGTCTGGAATCATTGCATAACAAAGCATGGTAGCGTATGGTCCCAGTGTTTGCTGGCATGCAGACAACATCCATCCCTTATCGCTCTTTGTTATCCTCAGGAGAGTGATATCATTCACGGTCACCTGGTTGAAATGGGGCGATTTTATTAAGGGGACATTCAGAGGTGCACCTTCCTGCTCTGCTGAACAGAAATATTCCCCGCTGTTAGCCACGCGGTGGGGGGGAGGGGTGAAGTGATCAACCCAGAGAATGGGGTGGGGGGGGGGGAGGGGAGTTAGTTGGGTTTGTGCTGCATGTTAACCCGGAAACCCCAGCCCCTCCTTTACATTGCAAACCCATTTTAAATGGCCAACCCAACAGGTGCTTGGTATGGGAAATGAGGGCGCTGCTGTTTGAAACCATTCCCACATGTTATGAAGGTTAAAAAAGCCAAAAGACTGTGTCTTACCATGGCTGCCTGCAAGCCGAAATCTGTTGCCTGGCATTGCGTGAGTGATCTCTCACACCAAACCGGCAGGCCCTCAATATAAGAGGAAAAATGCGACCTTGTAACAAAAGCACATGTGCTGTGTAATGTGAACAGCAAAATTTAACGTGAAATAGTGTACCCATTGTTCTCTAAAATGTGTCTTTTTTAACCACCTCTCCCTTCTCCTCCACCAGCTGCAAATGTTTCTCCTTCACAGAGGCTAGTGAAGATTAGAAGGAGAAAACGGAGGACGCGGGATGATATGTTCACGGAGCTCCAGATGTCCTCCCATGCTGAGAGAGCACAGCAGAATGCGTGGAGGCAGTCAATGTCAGACTACAGAAAAGCACAGTATGAACGAGAGGAGAGGTGGCGGGCTGAATTGCGGGATGAACAGAGCAAGTGGCGGGCTGAAGATGATAGGTGGCGTCAGCTTGCAGACAGAAGGCAAGAGTCGATGCTCCGGCTGCTGGAGCATCAAACTGATATGCTCCAGCGTATGGTTGAGCTGCAGGAAAGGCAGCAGGAGCAGAGACCGCCGCTACAGCCCCTGTGTAACCAACAGCCCTCCTCCCCAAGTTCCATAGCCTCCTCACCCAGATGCCCAAGAACACGGTGTGGGGGCCTCCAGCCACCCTGTCACTCCACCCCGGATGATTGCCTGAGCATCAGAAGGCTGGCCTTCAATAAGAGTTAAAGTTTTAAACTGCAGTGTGTCCTTTTCCTTCCCTCCTCCCCCACCCATCCCGGGCTACCTTGGCAATTATCCCCCTAGATGTGTGAAGAATTAATAAAGAATGCATGAATGTGAAGTAACAATGACTTTATTGCCTCTGCAAGCGGTGCTCGAAGGGGGGAGGGGAGGGTGGGGTGGTTGGTTTACAGGGAAGTAGAGTGAACTGGGTGGGGGGGGCGGAGGGTTCATCAAGGAGAAACAAACAGAAGTTTCACACCGTAGCTTGACCAGTCACAAAACTCATTTTCAAAGCTTCTCTGATGCGCACCGCGCCCTGCTGTGCTCTTCTAACCGCCCTGGTGTCTGGCTGCGCGTAATCAGTGGCCAGGCAATTTGCCTCAACCTCCCACCCCGCCATAAATGTCTCCCCTTTACTCTCACAGATATTGTGGAGCGCACAGCAAGCAGCAATAACAATGGGGATATTCTTTTCGCTGAGGTCTGAGCGAGTCAGTAAGCTGCGCCAGCACGCTTTTAAACGTCCAAATGCACATTCCACCACCATTTGCACTTGCTCAGCCTGTAGTTGAACAGGTCCTGACTACTGTCTAAGCTGCCTGTGTACGGCTTCATGAGCCATGGCATTAAGGGGTAGGCTGGGTCCCCAAGGATCACGATAGGCATTTCAACATCCCCAACGGTTATTTTCTGGTCCGGGAAGAAAGTCCCTTCCTCCAGTTTTCGAAACAGAGCAGAGTGCCTGAAGACGCGAGCATCATGTACCTTTCCCGGCCATCCCACGTTGATGTTGGTGAAACGTCCCTTGTGATCCACCAGGGCTTGCAGCACCATTGAAAAGTACCCCTTGCAGTTTATGTACTTGGTGGCTTGGTGCTCCGGTGACAAGATAGGGATATGGGTTCCATCTATCGCCCCACCACAGTTTGGGAATCCCATTGCAGCAAAGCCATCCACTATGGCCTGCACGTTTCCCAGAGTCACTACCCTTGATATCACCAGGTCTTTCATTGCCCTGGCAACTTGGATCACAGCAGCCCCCACAGTAGATTTGCCCACTCCAAATTGATTCCCGACTGACCGGTAGCTGTCTGGCATTGCAAGCTTCCACAGGGCTATCGCCACTCGCTTCTCAACTGTGAGGGCTGCTCTCATCCTGGTATTCTGGCGCTTCAGGGCAGGGGAAAGCAAGTCACAAAGTTCCATGAAAGTGCCCTTACGCATGCGAAAGTTTCGCAGCCACTGGGAATTGTCCCACACCTGCAGCACGATGCGGTCCCACCAGTCTGTGCTTGTTTCCCGGGCCCAGAATCGGCGTTCCACGGCATGAACCTGCCCCAGTAACACCATGATTTCCACATTGCTGGGGCCTGTGCCTTGTGAGAGGTCTATGTCCATGTCAATTTCCTCATCACTCTCGTCGCCGCACTGCAATCGCCTCCTCGGCTGGTCCTGGTTTTGCTTTGGCATGTCCTGGCTCTGCATATACTCCAGGACAATGCGCGTGGTGTTCATAGTGCTCATAATTGCCGCGGTGATCTGAGCGGGCTCCATGATCCCAGTGCAAGCTATGGCGTCTGGTCTGAAAAAAGGCGCGAAACTAGTATCTGACGGACCGGGGGAGGGAGGGAGGGAGGGAGGAAGGGTCGAGTGACAACATGGCGTACAGGTACAGGGAATTAAAATCAACAAAGGTGGCTGTGCATCAGGGAGAAACACAAACAACTGTCACACAGAATGGCCCCCCCCAAAGATTGAACTCAAAACCCTCGGTTTAGCAGGCCGTTGATTTCACGGAGGGAGGGGGAAGCAAATGAATACAGAACAAATCTATTTTGTACATCTTAAGCTGGCAGACGACGGTGCAGCATGACTGATAGCCCTCGGCATCTTCTGGGTGCTTGGCAGAAAATACTGGGCGCTTGGCAGAAAATAGCATACTACGACTGATAGCCATCATCATCAAGACAGTTCGATAGGACTGAGCATGTCTGCCCAGGTGCCCATGATTGACAGCCACTGCAGTACGATGACGACGGATACCAGTCGTAATATACCATCTTCTACCAAAAGGCAAGGGGCTGCTGCTATGTGCAATGCAGCCCCACGTCTGCCAGCCCCACGTCTGCCAGCACCCAGATCGCCGATGAAGGCTACCAGTCATACTGCACTGTCTACTGCCAAAAGGCAATTAGCTGCTGCTGTGTAGCAATGCAGTACCACGTCTGCCGGTACCCAGAGGACATATGGTGACGGTCAGCTGAGCTGAGCAGGCTCCATGCTTGCCGTGGTATGATGTCTGCACAGGTAACCCAGGTAAAAAGGCGCGAATCTATTGTCTGCCGTTGCTCTGACGGAGGGGGAGGGGCCTGACGACATGTACCCAGAACCCCCCGCGACACTGTTTTGCATCATTCAGGCATTGGGATCTCAACCCAGAATTCCAATGGGCGGTGGAGACTGCGGGAACTGTGGGATAGCTACCCTTAGTGCAATCTCCGGAAGTCGACGCTAGCCTCGGTACTGTGGACGCGGTCCGCCGACTAGAGCACTTAGAGCATTTTATGTGGGGACACACACAATCGGCTGTATACAACCGATTTCTATAAAACCGGCTTCTATAAATTCGACCTAATTTCGTAGTGTAGACATACCCTTAGAGAAGGGCCTGAATCAAAACCTCCCATCTGGACATGCCTGACGTTTGGGACTAGCTGAGATCTTTCTCCAAACTCTGGGGCTAATGCTTGTGCAGTATGTGATGTGGAATTAGGGATAAATGGCACAACTCCTCAAGTGTGGGTTGACTGTGGGCTATAGAACCAAGACAAATCAGAAGGTTGTAAGACTGACCGCAGCATGAAACACTATTACATTTAACCACCGGTTGGGAAGGGGAGGAAGACCTTGACAGAGCAGCAATTCTGTCCAACTTCCTTGTTGCTCTGACTGTATTACAAGTATCATTTGTAGCAATAATATGGCCCCAGTGACTTCTGTGTTCCTGGATCAGGATCTTTATTTTCCATTATATTTCCATTAAAGATGAAATCCCAGCTGTGCCATGGACTTGCTGTGCAGCCTTGGCTGAATCACCTTGAGCCTGATTTTCAGAAGAGCTGAGCCCCTGTGGTGACAGTTGACTGCAGTTAGAGCTATGGGGGTACAGCCTATTGCAAAAACAGGCTGGTTACCGTTCCATGCCTCAGTTTCCCCAGGTGTAAAATAGGAATAATGGTAGTAGTGATCATCCTCACAGGAGTGTTGTGAGGATTAATTAGCTGATGATAATAAAAACCCCAAACCAAACCAAAAATAGGCCAGAACCTCTGCTGGTATAAATGGTGCAGCTCCACTGGTTTCAGCGAAGCTCTGCCCATTTGTAGTGGGAAATGAGCTGCTCCACGGCCTCAGATACTACAGTAGTGAGCACAGTTTAAGAATCTGTATAGAATAGATGAGACTCTGGCTCACTGTGTTGAATGCTAAGGGTTAGCTGGTCATTTGGTGTAAGTTGCCCTAGCTCCACTGGCGTCAGAGACGCTTACTCTGCATTACCCCAGCTAGGATCTGGCCCTAAGTATTGCTGATCAGTACAGTATGCTTGCAATTGTGTACACCAAGTGTACATCACTCTAATAGTATATTTCATGCTTCCTCCCACCCACGCCTCTCTCCTGCCTCTTTCTGCGGTGTGGACACGTGTCTCTTTCCCGTCTTGCCGAGTTGATATTGCGGTGAAATGAGCGGTAGCAAAGCCACCCTGTTTAAATGTGTTTTGAAGAATCAGCGAATGCATCTGAGCGGCCCCCTTCACGTCCCGCACTAACAAATGAAGGTCCTTGTGCCGTCAAAGTAAGATTGATAACTCCGCTGGCGTTTCATATTCACTATTCTGAATATTGAGGGAGGTGTGGGTTCCCCTGAGACACCGACCTGCTTCTTTCCCCGTTGTCTCTGGAGAGCTGCCGAAAATGCACTTTCAGAGGCGCCGTGGAGCTCCTTCCTCTTCCAACTTCATCAACATTTAGTCTCTCATTTCAGAGCTTGGCAGCTGGAATTCTGTCTGCCATGCACGATGGATGACCCCGTCCCACCGCCTCCTCCTCTCCCTCAGAAGGGGCACTGAAATTGTTCTCAAAATTAAAATCAAACCAGGCCCATTTTTATGGACACAAACCTGTGATATATTTCACTTACGAACTTTGAGAGGAAAAGCAGGGAAGGGGGGGAGCCAGAACAAACCCAAAGCAGCTTCTTTTTCAATTTGCTGTCAAGTGAAGCTGTCTGCCCGCAAAGAACCGGGGACTGCTAAAGAACAAGACAATTTCCCATTGTGTTTCTCTCCTGCTCCTTTGCTTCCCATAATGTTAGGGAGTGGGGGGTGAGGGGAGGAACTTGCGACGAGAACCGTTTGTAGCTTGTGGATGTTAAGAAGACAGTAAGTCCAGCTGGTGTAAATGGGCCTAACTCCCTCATTTCAGTGGACCTAGGCTGATTTATGCCAGCTGAGGATCTGGCTGTAGATGTTTATCTTACAACAGCGATTAAAACCCTACCAGATCCTCATGTATCTCATCTAATACCTGCTTGTGATACTGAGGGCACACCCCATGGTAATATGTCTCATTCCGTACCCTGGCATAACACTGCCATGTCTCCCCGAATACACTCATATAATAGCATAGCTCATCTAGTAGCCCTGTACACACCAATATATCTTACTAGATAGTTTGACCTCTGGTGCCAACCTCCTTCCCACAATCCCCCTATAGCACACCAGCATGAGAATCGATTGGACATTTTTCAACAAAATGGGTTTGGGGTGTTTTTTTTCCAGAAAAATGTAGATTTGGCCAAACTGAAACTTTTCATGGGAAAGGTTCAATTCTGATGAATTTCTCGACTTGAAGAAATTTGGAAAAATAAAATGACTAACCTGTTGAAATGTCTTGTTTGGATATTTTCGAAATGAAAAATATCCGTTTTGTGGTTTGAAATGACTTGAAATTTAAGCTAATTTAAGTGTAATTAAAAAAAATTGTTTTACATGGTTAAAATCAGCATGAAATATTCGAAATTATAAGATTTCAAATGATGTGAAACAAAAGGTTTTCTTTGGCTTTTCGGATTATGAAATTCATAATGGGAAAAACTCCTGAAATCTCATTTTTTGGTGTGTTTTCACAAAAACATATCCCACCCAGCTCTGTCCAACACAGAGTAGCTTTCTAAAGAAACCCTGTATGACACTGATGTATCATACCAAATGTCCCTGAGTGATATCAACCTATCCCACCAAATGCTGCCCATCTCCCACAAAACCACACTTTCTCAAATGCTGACAATAACACAGCCGAGTGATGGGTGAGTCTATGCCAAGGATGCAGTTACACTAGCTACTTCTAAAGTAGGCTACTCTAACAGAAGGGCTAGATAGCCGGTTCTTGGCTTACAGAGCTGCATCCCTTTTTTTAGTTCCCAGCACAGCGTATTCCAAGCAC
Source organism: Terrapene triunguis (assembly GCF_002925995.2). Lineage (NCBI taxonomy): Eukaryota > Metazoa > Chordata > Testudines > Emydidae > Terrapene > Terrapene triunguis. The sequence goes on along the minus strand of NW_020664661.1, from coordinate 4,124,170 downwards.
TGAATCATCCTGGAGAATATGTCCCATCCAGAGGTTCAGACCGCAGCCCATGCACAGAAAGGAGGTGTGTTCTAGACGGCTGGTGGTGATGTGAGGTAGACTGTGCTGCCCAGTGAGGAGGAAATGTTATTATCCAGCTAATGGGAAGGGTTTTAGTCCCCTGTATAGGAATCCAATCTGTCCAGGTTATGGGATGGGCTGGATCCTTTTTACTGGGATAATGGTACTTACCCAGCTCACATGGGGGTTGGGAAGTTTAATGAATGAAGGTAAGTAAAGTGCTCTGAGAGCCTGCTATGAAGGGTCTGTTATTATCATTATTTTATTACTATTTCTTTCTTTATTTTTCACGCTACAGAGCTGTCTCTTTCCCTCTCTAGTTCAACGTGGGGTATCAGCGTGACTCAAGAATGGGCTTTGCTATTGCCATCTACATGTTCACATATTAATGGAGAATATAAATACGTAGGGCCTGATTCTCACCTTTCTTACCCGAGCTTGATTTTACACCACTCTGACTCTACTGTCATCAGGGGAATAGCTCCCGATTTACACCCATGTAAGAGACCGGGGATTGTGAATGAAAAGAAATCGCTTTGACCCAGTTAATTGTTGCTGGCTCTGTCTGCCTGTGGATTGTGTTAGAAGGATGTTCCCTGTGGGTTGGGGACAAAGGGAATAGTTTCCTGCAGGATTATTGTTATTTGGGGCAAGAAGACACAATCTTACTTGTGGCAGGGGCTGTACAAATGCCTAGTGAGAGGTAGCTACTGCCCTGAAGAGTTTATGGTCTAAATAGACAAGGCAGACCATGGAAGTGTTGTTCCACTCCATTTTACAGATGAGAAATCGAGGCACGGAGAGAATAAACGACTCGGCCAAGGTCACAGAGCGAGTCGGTGGCAGAGCTGGGAATAGAGCCCAGATCTCTTAGATCCAGGCCAGTGCTGTGACTGAAAGGCCATCCATCCTCCCTGCACCACCTGGAGAACCTGCTGACTCTAGCTGAATGGTATATGGCCCGGGCACAACAAACAGAACAGTCTGCATAGGTGACCGCAGAGCAGGGCAGGGTGGAGACTAAGGGCTCCCAGCCCTTGAATCCATGCTGTGCTGGAGCAGTTCCAGCACTCCCATGCTCTTACCTGAAGCCCTAGAATGAGTGTAACTGAAGCTGTCAGTTCTGTTGACATGAATTAAAAGCAACACGGCAAGTGGCATTTTCTAGCTGCCGTAATTATCTCCCAAGGAGGAAACCAGCAGCTGCCTTTGGCACAGCTCTGATCAGCTGCCTCAGGCAGGGAGGTTCTTACAGCTTCACCTGTTGGGTTCCCTCTCACGCTGCATAATGTGACACTCAGAGGAGTGGGCTACGGGGCTCTGGACCCAAGCACCACCAGGCATTGGGACAGTTTGGAGCTGGAGTCCCACTGCCCGTCTGAATTCTGTCACTAAAATGGGCTGCATAAAATCCCAGCTCTGGCCACCTGCACGTTGGGATTTGGATCCAAACCTGGCACCCATCTCTGAAACAAACAGGCACAGGGACAGGGATGGGGGAGCGGGTCCAAATCCTTCCTCTGAGCTGCCACCTGTTGCTAGAAGAGAAAGTTCTTTAGGGTCCTGAGATACCTGGACACATAAAAAACTCCAGCCATCTTCGTACTTCCCAGGTCAGGACAGGACTGCAATCAGCTGTGACCAAACCCTCTAGGACAGATGTTCTCCTTGTCTTTGAGCCAGGGTCTGAAGCAGATGTACTGTATCTCTCAAGGGAAAGGCTGTTCTTGGGGAATTTGAAGCCCAGGTTCAAATGGTTTGGATAAGCATCCCATTCTGAACACAAACTGGCCACAGGACCATCTATATAGTCAGTGATGCTATGCCATGGAGTGGAGCTATGGCATGTCACACCAGCTGTTGGCCCGACCATAAATCTTTTGATGTTCACCTTCTACTAGGAACATCTCCTTGGAGTGGGACAGGGAGAGGAAGGGAAAGTTGTTCAGAATGGCTCACCATTCAGCTGATTAACAAGCAACTCTCACTAACTCTGTAATGAGTCCTATCCGATACTTGGCCAGTATAGATATCAAGCAGAGGAGGGGGTTACAAATACAGTGCAGACATCATGCGCATATGCTGTACACACATACATGACTGTGTGTTCCCATGTGTTTGTACAGCACCTAGCACAGCAACTGTGTAATCCTGCTCAGGGCAAAGCAAAGAATAAATAAGGATAATAGCACGCCTGGCTATGACACTGCTACCCCACCTGCTCCATTGATTGTCCCACCACCTCCAGGCTTTGAGCCAGCCCCCTGTGTGGGGGTGGGTTCATCCCTGGTGAATAAAAAGTCAGATTCATGGGCTGAGTGGAGATCCCTCCTGCAGCACTTCAATGTGTCTTCAGCTGCCTGGTGAGGGTAAAGGAAAGGAGGCACCTGCAAAGCAGCAGAAAAGAGTGGTAGCGAAAGGAGAAATGATCGAGTGTCGGCAGGCGAGGAGAATCAAACGTGGGAGGAATGTATTTGTTTTTTATTCTCCCAGTGCCGTGTCTGCTCCCGACAAAGCCGCTGGAAATTGTTACAGACAGATCGAGTGTCTTCCAGTTTCTGTGTCAGAGAGTTTTCCTGATTTCATGAACCATGCAAGAGAAAGGTCAGGCAGAGAGAGTGGGAATGACCAATTCAGCAGAGCTCTGACATGATCACTGATCCGGTCAGGTTCACTGGGTTTTAACTCTAGGAGCCAGTCAGGCTTGGAGACTCACAAGGTGTTATCACCTTTGGGAGGGTCACCTCGAAAGGCAGGTCAGGGACCATCTCCTATAAAACACAGCCCCTGGGGAACACCTTGCCCTCACCCTACTGAAAGCACTAGACACTTCGCTGCTCTCTGTCAAGAGTGATCACTGGTTATTACATTAAAACATGAACAGGAGACTGGGGGAGGCTGGAGAAGAGTTTGGAAATCTTTCCATCCTTGAGTGTTCAAATGCTACCCTCTTGGCTCACTGAAGCAGCAAGGAGGGACACTGCCTCTCTTAAAATATGGGACAAATGGCCAAGAACCGGTGTTAGGCCATTAACAGGTGATGCTCTTATAACTAGCGATGGGCCCGAACTAAATCCCTGGTACCAGTTTAGGTGTGGTTCAGAATCCAGTTCTGGAATTTGGGCCTCTACTTGTGCTACGTGTTATAGGATGTGGGCATATAAGGATTCCAATACACTGTGCACTACGTGCGTTCACTTTTAATACATAGAGAAAAGCTATTGTCAAGCCTGGGAAGGATGGTGATGAGAAGAAAAATGCAGAGAGGCTCATTTTGAACCAGTACCTAAGGCTGAGGTTTGCAATGCTGCCTAGAAGATTGGACACCCAATTCCTGTGAATTTGAATGGCTTCACCGAATCATCCCAAGTCTGCAACGCTGGGCAGGAAATCTCCTGAAAGCAGGTTTCCCGTGAGATTCAGAGCACTTCCTGTAGGAGCCGGAAACTAGAACTTCAGAGGCAGCCACAAAAATGAAAAGTAACAGGCAAAAGGTTATTGTCATGTTTAGAAACCTCAGTGACTGTTCAGCCCTGTTGAGTCTGGGTTTGGGGTGAAGATCTGGTTGATTGCTATTTGGTCTGAAGTGATTCATCCCTAGTTAAAGATCCAGATAAATTAATTAAGGGCAGAAAAATGTGACTCGATATGGAATCCTTGCTATGAAGTGTTACCAATATCATCATTATTGTGAGGGAATCACACATTCCAATTCCCTAGTAAAAGACATTGCGCTAACTTAGGAGACGATTACCCACTTCATCCTGGTGTTCTCCAAGTCTTTACAAAGTATGGCTGCAAAAATGGAGGGAGCATTGTCTAATGGTTAGAGGAGAGGACTGGAAATCAGGACCCCTGGGTTCTATCCCTGGATCTACCACTGCATGACCTTGGACAGTCACTTCATTGCTCTGTGCCTCAGTTTCCCTATTGTAAAACGGGTCTAATGATACTTACCTCACAGATGCTGAGGGCATTGCTATATGACTATTGCAAACAAACAGATCACTAGCTCTTGCTGAGCTCCCCAAATGTTAGTGAGAGATGGGGACCACACCAGGACAGTTCTATATGGAAGTCCAACCACCTGACAACAAATAACACTGCAGTGCTCTGCGTGGCTGCTATACAAACTGAGCCTGAAGTCAGAGCAATAAACCAATGCCAGCTCTGGGGACGGCTGGATTAGGGAACAATGCGTACGCTTTGGTGATGGGTTTGGCTGACACTCAAGTGCTGATGCTGAGTTTCCAAATGACGTTTACAAATAACAGCTGGGCTAAAGCTCCTCACTAAACCAATGGAAACCAGATTTCCTGCTGATCGTTGGCCTAATGCCCTATGGAGAGAATCAGATGTAGTCTGGATTCTGGCAAATTGGAAATATGGTGTCTCTGCAGCAGAAGGTTCCTGGGTTTTAGGTCAATTCATGGGAGGTGGAGAGGTCAGCCGTCTTTACTCTTATCCCCAGTAAGAAGCGGAGCAGGATATTTGACTGCGCTAGCAAGGAAGACCTGACTAAGGCAGCACTCTGTATGGAGGGGTTGGATTGATGAGATTATTACTATTAATTCCCATAGCAACTAGGAGCCCTAGTCATGGCCTGGGACTCCAGTGCGCTAGGTGCTGTACAAACACAGAACAAGAAGGATGCCCTTTCCCCCAAAGAGCTCACAATCTGAGATGATACTGGGCTGTCACTGTGGAGGTCATAAAAGAACCTCGCGGAGAAGCAGGACTTCTTATCTTCCATGCTCTGGTAGGTTCCGCTTCTACTGTTAGTGCCTAGAGTCCAGGACATAACTGGTGTTTAGAGACCACCCCATAAAAGATTCAGGCCCAGATCACTTCCATTGAAATCGATAGACGTTAGGAACCTAAATACCTTGGTGGATCTGGGCCCTCGCTCCCTCTGGCCTCTTAGCTCTGATCCTAAGGGCATGCACTGATGGTGGGTACTGAGCCAAAGGGAAACAATGCGAGGCCAGTGACACATGGCAGTTCAGGATCACTGAGCTCAGATCCAGACCCCTGCTCAGTTCCCTCTGGGCCAGGCTGGCAGCATAAAGGGGAAGGAGTGATGCCCTCATGTGGCAGTTAGGGACCCCCACACTGCACAGGGAAATCCCTGGGTGGGCTTTATGCCACCTGCTTTGTCCCTCCTGCTATGCTAGGGGCATGGCAGGAAGACATTGAGCTCTGGTGACTGGGGGCTGTTGGAAGAGTCCCTAGGATGGTGGTTCTAGCGGGTGCAAGTTAGAGCAACTCTGGGGTTGCTCCTACTTACACTAGGCTCTGTTGTGATTCTTAAATGGAATCACTGTAGTGCTTAAAGGCCCCGGTCCGGATTGGAGCCTGTGATGGGGTGTCTACCCAGCAGAGGCACTGAAAGGGCTAATGTGGGATGGAGAGGCCAATTTACACACCTGGTTGTGCCTGGACAGTGGGCCAGGCCTACCTAGAGATAAAGGCCAGCTGGAGAGGAGCTGGGTGATGCTATAAAGAGAGGAGGTCTGGTGCTGAAGGGGTGTCAGGAAGAGATGGAGGAACTCTGCAGTTACTGTCTTGGTAGCAGAGAGACTAGGAAGGCTCTTGCAGGGTGAGGAGGAGGGCAGAGGTTGGTTTAAGTTTGTACTGTTGGTTTGGGATTTTGCTGGGGGATTCCAGGGGAGAGCCCTGCAAATCCTGCCCTGAAAGAAGGGAAAACCTGTGGGGAGAAGGCCTGGGAGAAGGCTACGGTAGGAAGAAGTCCAGGGAGGCAGCAGCAAGTATTCTGATGGAACAGACCTTGACTGCTGTTTATAGGGCCCCTGATGTATTGGGAGGGCCTGGGTCCCCCCACCAGCTGCTGGGGAGGGTGGTATGAGGCCCCAGAGCGGGGTGCAAGGGCCACACGGCACAGAGTCAGGGCCAAAGACCTTTTGTAAGGACACTGGACTTTTTTTGTTGGACTTTCTGTTACCGCCAAAGGGGTGGGACTAAAACAACCAGGGGGCTGAGGTGGACTGCCCGGGACTGAGATGGCCTCGGGAGGGGGCACTAGAGCAGAAAAAGCTGCTACCTCATGCCCAGTCCCTAGGGATACCCCAGCAGGGAGTCCACTCTTCTACAAGGCCCCATTGTGGTAGGCACAGGTACAAACACAGGGCAAGACGTCCGGCCTGCCCCAAAGAGCTTGCCATCTAACAGAGAAGCCAGATGAAGAGTGGGAGGGAAAGTGGAGGAGCAGAGAGGGGACGTGACCTGCCCAAGGTCACACAGCAGGGCAGTGGCGGAGTTAGGGATAAGCACAGTTCACAGAAGTCCTAGGCCAAAGTCCTGTCCTGCGGGTCACACTGCTTCTCTGCTTGCTTAGTTCCTGCACTGCCAGCCTGACATGGGGCAAGGGGAAGCAAAGATGACAAACCCCAAGGGTGGACAGTGGCTCTTCCCGCAGTTATCCCCATGTACTCCCACCAGAGCCAAAGTAACCGGGAGGAGAATTTGGCCCAGTTTGCCTATAGGGAAACCACTGGAGATGGGCTGGATGGGCTACCTTAGCAGAGACACCCTCTGCTACATTCTTTTGTGGGTTTTATCCCCCCATCATCACCTAATATCTGAGGCCCAGATATATTTCGGCGCTATTCCAGGGGAACGTGAGGGTGGGAGCCATGATTGTGAAGCTTGCGTCATTGGCCTCCATCTGTTCTTCTTCTTTCCCCCCCAAAGTCTCTTTCTTTAAGGCCCCGGAAAGGAGTGATGGGTGGACTAGCCCACTCTGTTATTATTTTGTTCACCAATTTGGCCTAATATTTGACACACCAGCTTTGGTTTGTTAATTTGTGGGCCCACATTGTCTTGTTTACCATGCATGACTTTGACACAGTCCTTGAGTTACATTAGAAGGCTGTTTTGCTTGGATTAATATAGTTTTTCTGTCTCATTTCCTTGCTCCTGTTCCCATTAACATTTTTGATTAAAGGGTTATTGTGACAATTTATGAACTTACTCACTTTTTACAGCCGAACTCACAATTAGAGTAAATTTGCTGGCCCCTTGAAATCCAAGAGAGTTAGGTACCTGAATATCTTTGAGGATCTCGCCTTGAGCACCTTCCAGCAATGCATTAAGTGATGTGACTAATATTTGTCTCCTTTCTTTCTCTCTAAGGGGAAAATTATGGAATGTTAAAAATATCTCTGTTTTCTACCTGCTGTGCTTTGTGTGTGTTAGAGAAGGCAGGTGTAGGACATTGGCCTGGCACTTGGAGTGAGCAGTTGGCGACATTTGAGGCTGTTCTTAGCTCCTGGGGGAGTTCGTTCCATGCTCTGGGACTGACTCCTCAACAGCTGTCTCCTGCACAGACTGTACACTTGTGGTGTGCAGTTCCATCATGCCTGACGGGTGGAGTTGTCAAACATCATCCTCACCCTGGAGCTTCGGAGGGCTTTTAAGTGCCCTAGGCCCAGATCACTGAGCCCTTTGAAGGTCAGGACAGCGTGCATTAATTCGACTTGATAGAGTGAGCAGTATTCCAACCCCGAGCATTCAAAAATCATGAATTTGGGGGAGCCCCCAAATCGTGAGATTTTTAAAAATCAAGTATCAGAGGGGTAGCCGTGTTAGTCTGTATCCACAAAAACAATGAGGAGTCCGGTGGCACCTTAAAGACTAACAGAGTTATTTGGGCAGAAGTTTTCCTGGGTAAAAAACCCATTTCTTCAGATGCATGGAGTGAAAATTACAGATACAGGCATAAATATATATGTGCCAATATTTATGTGCCAATATATAGTTCTGCCTATATCTGTAATTTTCACTCCATGCATCTGAAGAAGTGGGTTTTTTACCCATGAAAGCTTATGCCCAAATAAATCTGTTAGTCTTTAAAGTGCCACCGGACTCCTCGTTGTTTTTTTAAAAATCAAGAGATTTTTTTTAAACGTTGGGTACTTTTGATTTTACATTCTGGTTTTTGAACCTGTCGAAAATGCTTGGGACACATTTTCAAGCTTGTCTCTGTAACAAAGGCTGACAGGAGACTGACTGGTAAAATGCAGGCTGAGATCCTCACCTAATCACATGGCTCCAGGAGTTGGGCTTTAGGAAAACGCCAAATATTGCAAAGAGGTTTGGCAATGCTTCAGGAAGAGACACTGTGAGCAATGGTGCATGGCTCAAGCAGGGCTGGTCCTAGGGCTCATGGGGGTCTGTGCAAAGCATATATACATGGTCCCATTGGGTACCATCTTGGTCAGGTTCTGATCACTTGGGACCTGCCCCCATCTCACTCTGACTGACTGCCCCCCTTACTAGCTTGGCTTCAAATCTATGGGTGTCGGGGTAGGGCTAGGGAACCCTTGGTGCTAATGGGCAGTGGGGGTGGGGCGGCCATGGGGGAGCCATCCAGTCATAGATGAATGATGACTGCCCTCCAGAGTGTGGTTGGTGCTTCTGGCGTGGAAACGTGGGCAGCCACCCCTTTGCCATAGGTTGTTGGAGGCTTGGTGGCACAAATCTCCCTGCAGGAGTCATTGGCCACACTCCCGGCAGCTTGCTCTGAACCACCATTGGCTGGGTCAGGAAGAAGTGCCTCACCAGTAGTCACGGAGACAAACCCGTTGTGTGGGACTCAGAGGACGGGGAGCCTTTTATTACACCGTGATTACAATTAGCAAAGGGTGTGTTTGTGCTGAGACTGGGGGGTGGGGGGGGAGGGTGCCCTGACCTCTCGTCGTAGCCCTGACTGTGTCCCCATCTGAAGGTCTGGCATATCCACTCTCACTACTTAATGATACTGACATTACCCATCCGCCCTGCATCGTGGGGCTTTTGTCTTCATTCAGGCAGAAATGAAGTTCTCCTGGGCGCACTTATCAATCACTGCAGAGCTCCAGCTGTTCAGGAGCCTTTGGATCGACTTCAACAGCCGTGCTTACAAATTGTCTCTGAATAGCACCGAGCTGAGACCCCCTTTTTTGTCATTGTCTTCCGACAAATGTTTTTTTTCGGCAGCCTTTCGCAGACGTTGCCGGCTGCCTTCTGCCGCGGTGATTGAAAACGGGCCTGTTTTGCATTCTCCTGCCGGAGTCCTGGGTTCAGGGAGCGCTCCCCGAGTGCCACTCCACCCGAGCGTCGTGCCAAAGCCAATTACATGCATAGTTTTGCTGATTGCATTAAAATCATTAGAATGAAAGATTCTGAAATCGTACATTAAGGGGGGAAATTAGAAAAAGCTTCAGAGACAGACAGAAGCGTCCCCAAAGTGAGGACTATACAATTAGCTCAAATTGTGTTACATACACACAGACTAGAAGTAGCTCCTGTAACAAATGACCTTATTATTGCCAGTCCCTCTCTCCCTCCGTCTCTTTCTCTCCTTCACTTCCTCCTTCTCATTCTTTCTTTCCTTCTCTCTTAAACTTCCATTCTCTCTAGTACTTTCTTCTGCCCATTCCCCTTGCCTCCTTCTGTCCTCCCTCCTTTGATTTCTCTCTTCCTCCTGCATCCCCCTCTCCGTCCCTTCTTTTGTCTGAGTTGGTAGTCGTGCAGAGAATGAAAGGGAGATTGGGGATGGGGTTGCTGGGAGAGAACGTGTTTGGAGCTGCTTCACAGGCTATTGAGAATCAGTGAGAGGAGACGGACAAAGGGTGAAACCCTAAAGTTAACTTTCAACTGAGCAAGAGGCAGAAATGGAGCAAAGACATTGCTTGGAATGCTGTCTACACACGAGTGGTAAACGATAAGCCTATTTGCAAGCCTTAACCTGTCTAGCTGCACTTCATATCCAGTGCCAGGAAGCAGGCTAACATGATGGAAAAGAGCACCTGGAAATCCAAAGTCCAGACTGCAGTACCCCATAGAGAAACGTTGACACAGGAGGAAAGAATTTGGCCATTTTCTGCATTCAGCTCCACTGGTATGAAATCCAAGTAACTCTGTTGAAATCCAGGGGGTTACTCAGGATTTACAGAGGTTGGCAAGTTGGGCCTAGCTGTGATCTCGAACTCATGCTAGAGGGAGTTACTCCTGCTTAACAGTGGTGTATTTTAGATCCAAATCAGGCCTGGTAGAGCTGGGAAGAGAATTCTAGCCCCCTGAATCCATCAAAACTTGCAAAGCTTTAACATACATTTTTCTATTGTGTCTCATTTCCATGCACGATTCCTGTTAACTGAACTCTATGTGCCCCACTGTTCCAGCAAGTACTCCAGTATTCACCAGAGACCCTTGGCTTACTGCTCACTGTGATCTGGGCCCTCTGGCCCCAGATCATCTCATGTGCATTTGTGAGTCATTCACATCCATGGTGTTGCCTAATTCTGTATTCCAGACTCTAGGTCCCAACTCTCTACTGTAGGCTCTGTGTATCCTTCATTCTCTATGTACCCACTCTGTCCCCGGCACTAAGCATGTTAATTGTCTTCTCTGTATTTGCCAATATTATGATCATTTGTGGTTATTGCTACTACTACTAATCCCTTACAGCATTGTATGTTCACCAGGCACTGTACAAACATTGAGTAAGAAGCCATGTTCCCTGCCCTAAAGAGTTTCGGAGCAGAAATGGGATTCCAGTGCACAGGAAGCGTGTAGGGATTATTGACAAGGAGAACGAAAGAAGAAAGACTCCTGGAAGAAGTGAGTTAAGGGGAAGGGAGAGAGGGGACTTGGGAGACCAGAAGAGGGGCTGTTGCAGGTATAAGGGGCAGCATGAGGCAGGGCATGAAGCTGGAGTGGGAGAAGGAGATGAAGGAAGAGAGGTTATTGAGGAGGGCTGGGAGCAGGTGTGGGGGACGTAAAACCAGAGATCTAGGTGGGTGTGGGATTAGGTTGTGTCCCATACTGTAGGTGAGAATGAAGAGCTTGATGTGGGCAGAGACAGGAAGCCAATGGAGGGGAGAGGCAATGTGGTCAGGGTGGAAGGTGACTTTCCTGGGGGTCTTCTACACAGACCGGAAGGGGGCTGGTAAGAGGCAGGGACACCAGGAATAACCACCCAGGTGACAGAGGACCTGAGGACAAGGTAGGGGTAGGTTTCAGTGACATTAAAGAGGAAGGAGTGATGGACATTAATGCGAGAGATTAGGGAAGGCGGGAGAATTAGAGGGAAGAGTCAGAGACGGCACCGGGATGCAGGTGTGGAGGGCAGGAGAGTGGAGTGGTGGAAGGGAGGCAGGCAGTGGCTTGGGGGGAAGCTAAGTCAGGAGATGTCAGAGAGGAGCCTGGAGCCATGAAACTGGGAGAGGCTGGGGAGCTGAGATGTTACTTTGAGAATCATCCACAGAAAAGTGGTAGTTGAAACAGTGGGAGTGAGTCAAGGCTGCCAAGGGTCCACCAGCAGCCAGGACTCCTCCCAGCAAGGCTACAGAGCTGGCTACAGTTCCACTGCAGCTGTCTTCTGCCTCAGACACAGGCATTCTTAGCCCGTTGGCAGAACCTAGCAGCAGTCGATGGAGTCTCTCTCGGGTGGTTCTATTCATGCCTCTAAGGCAGGTTCCTCCCTGTGCAGTCCCACAGGGCTCAGTTCTTTCCCTTCTCTTCACAAGAGCACTGTGAGATGCGGGGCCTCAGACGCCAGCCATACATTGGCAGCACTCATCTCTGTAGGTTTCCTCCTCATCGGCAGCAAAGCCGTCACTCAGCGCCCCCCGGGAGGGGCACAAAGCAGCACCAGGATGAGCAAACACTGGCTCAGCCTCAGCCCCAGCAGGATGAAGGTGCTGAAGAGGGCATGGGGAAGCACTGAGAGGATCTGGCAACATCCAGGGAGTTACTCCCAGCTCTACAGCTGAATGCCCAGGTGGCCACTTATTTCTATCTTCAATTGGTATGAAAATGGTGCCCCTTCCTCTCGGACCCAGACTGGGGCACGGTGATCCACACCTTTGCTCCTGCAATGCCTTCTGTCTGGGGCTGACAGTGGGAGCCATGCCGGAGCAGCAGCTCTCCAGAAAGCAGGTGCCCATCTCCTAGGCAGGACATGTGGATGAGATTACATCTTTCCAGTTACTGGGCACCTTCTGTTGGCTCTCCATTCAGTACCAGATCCAATCCAAGGCCTTCATCCTCACCTTCAAGGCCCTCCATGGGGTAGGGCCCAGTTAGATTAAGTGCCATCTCTCCCTTTGTTCCGCTCCCATACTGTGAACGGTTGGCATGATGCCACTGCGAGGAAGCTCCCCACCAGTGCTGGGGATGAGGCAGCTATGGGGATGGTCACCCAGCTGTGAGCTCCTCTGCCATAGGGGATTAGGATGAACCTTGCCTCTTTCCAAGAACCATGCAAGACACATCTGTTTACATCTCAATAGCAGCAATGACATTTCTGCCAGCAAATCCTCTCCTCCTCTTCATAGACATCAGCCCTGAAGAAGGGCAGCCGATGGAGGAGGCAGCAGAGAACACAGCCCTGCCAGGATGGCCTTGAAGCTGCAAATGTTATATTTGGTGCCCAGATAGCAAGGTGATGGGCACATTAAAATACAGCAGCGACAGAGAGAGGGCAGGACCTAGAACGGGGCCAATAGAAAGGGGGCAATGGAGGTTGGGGACCTGGCCAAGCAGACACTATTTGAGCAATAGCCCAAGCACTAAATGCCTTTACAGTATCTCGGTTCAGTGTGCCCTTTCTGTGCCACAGCTGTGTCTCTTCAGTACGTCCAGGCCTCTCCCTCTGAAATTAGGCTCTCTCTGCTTTCTTGTGCCCAGGGCTTCATGTGCCATCTCCAGACTCTGAGCTATGTCTTTTCTGTACCTGGAGCACCATGTGGTCTCACTATACACTCAAGGATCTTTGTGCCCCTCCTCTTTCTACCTTCAGTTCTATCTGCCCGCTCTTCCCCTGGCTCCGAAGCATCTCTTCTCTGCTCCAAGCCCAATGGTGCTTTCTGCCCCCTTCTCTTCCCTGCCAGGTAGTCCCATATGATGAGGGCTGTTGGATAGAGAGGATCCAGCTTTGGAGGGCAGGGGGTGGGTTTGGTTTGCGGATCAGAGCTGCTGCTGGTTGGGTTGAGCTGAAGCTATTACTTTTGATGCAACTTATAAAGGTGTTTTCTCTTGTTTGCTTGGGAAAATGTGGAAGGATCTGCTGCAGAAAGCCCATGGGGTCAACGGGAGCATCTCCATTGCCTTTGGATAGGGCCCTAAGCGAATGAGTATGTTGGTGTGGGTGGACTGGCTGGGGGATGTGTCCTATGGTAGGATCAATGCTGAGAAAGGATGGTGCTTTACTGGGGGTGGAAAATGGAATTGTCACCATGGAATGAATGAATTGTACAGTTTCTCTTTTGTAACCCAGGGAATAATTAAGATAGATGGATAGATGAATTAGCTGTCCTGCAAGGTCAAAAGTGGATTGCCTTATTACTCTATTATTTCACCGCTGTGGAACCATCACCACTAACACCTTTTTCATGATATTTTGTACATCCGCACCAAAAAAAAAGGGAGAGAGATACAAATTGATCGTTTGCCGGTGAAATCAGTCTTCGTCATCGCCGGCAGTGCTTGGATTAATGGGATTGAAGGCTGCTGGAGGTTCAGCCAGAGAGACGGGCGGAAAAACAAGAGAAATTGGTTTGCCCCCCTGGGAATGGGATTGATGTGACTTGTACGGAACTGCTGCTGCGGCGGCGGCGGCTGTGCTGTTAATGCTGTTTTAGAAACAGGGTTTGGAGATGGGTGAACAAAATAAATCTCAGGCTGGAATACTGTAGGCTGCCATGCTACCCCCTGCTGCAGGCCCCTGGGGAAGTGTAGGAAACCCTCCTTGCTGGGCCTTAGAGAAAGATAGAGCTCAGTCCCTGGAGAAACCCAATCACATTCACATCTCCTCCCACCACTCGAGTGGGGCTCTAATGACGGACTTTTGGATGAGAATTGGCAATTGCTGGGGAATTCCCTCCAATCAGCTCAGAGTGCTGTCCATGGAGACCTCCCGAATGGACAGAGAAGGTCCTGGGAGGCATGGGGGGCTGGCAGGTAGGGAAGGAAGATGAGCTGAGAGAAAGGTGGCCTGCAGAACGAAAGGGCTGGAGACACGCTAATCTAAGCCAACATGCCTTTAATGTGGGGAGTGGATGGAGGAGACGTGTGAGGCCTCAGGAAAAGAAGAGCTCTGTTTTCTGCATCTCCTGGGCTTCCAAGGCTGAAGAGATGGCTCTGACAGGCTTGCCTTCCTTTGCGGTTCTTGGTTAGCTCTTAGGAAGATGCGGGAAGGGATCTGGGATTCTCCATTCCCCTGGCAAAAGGATATTTCTGAGCGTGGTGCCCCATTCTTGTCCAGTGTTGGGATATCTCTGATCTTCGTGCTCACAGGCATCAGGACTGGCATCAGTGGGGACCTCCCTCCATGTGCACCCAATGTTAATGGGCTTCTTCCCCTACCCTAGTTCATTGCCAATGCACATCCCCCCCCCCCCCCCCCCCCCCCCCGCGCTCACACAGTGGACATTTCCCTGGGCCCAGTATTGACAGGTGACTATAGATCTGTTGGGATGTAGATGGAGAACAGAACTGGGCAATGCTGAGCTGAGAGCTACAGCACAGTTATAAATATATTATTTCTATGATGATCCAAGAAAGACCCAATCCCTGACACTCTAGATCCGCACCTGGTGTAAAAGGGCAGAGCTCCAATGGAGCAAGACAAGGGTGATTTACGCCAGCTGAGGCTCTATACACACTTTTTGTTATGCATCCCTTGGCCAATGATGGTTTGAAGGTCGAAGGAAATGGTCTGGGAGCCTCAAAAGAGTGTTGTGAAACCCCAAATATTTGTAAAAACATGCCCAGAGTGGCCCCAGGCCTCTGACCCCACTGGGCCCTCCCACTCTGAGGTGGGTGGTGCTCCCCAACCATGCAGCTGTGACATTGTTAAACAGTGTGAAACTGTTTCCATGGGGGAGGAGACAGGCCAGATCTGAAACACCAGATCAAAACACCCCTGAACTTTGGGAGTTTCAGAATCCAAACCTGGATCTGGATCCAAATTTACCAGCTGTGTCCTGTCTACAATGGACCGTACTATGACCCTACGGGATGCTCAAACTGATGATTGGCAGCAATGGCCCTCAGACTCGCCTGAGTACAACGGTGCACTGGACAGGTTCCCTTCTCCCCTGGCATCACTTCCATCCTGCCCCTACGCTAGGGGCTAAGAGAGGGAGTGGCATGGAGCCATTCACTAGCTCTAAGCCTTCTGCACCTGAGGCCATTCCCTGGTGGCTGGTTAAACCAGCTTTCCTCCTACTTTATGGTCCCAGAATAGCAGAAAGCAGAAGGAAAATGTCTCAAAATCAGGAGCAGGAGGGTATAACACAGGTGTGACCTGTCCCTATTCCTCTCCATGGCCTGTTAACTCTGAAGTTGAAAGAGGACAAATTAAATCTCAACCTAAACTATTTAGTTGCCGATTCTTTCAGCAGAAACATCCAGGTCTTCTGGAATTGTGGGTGGAATTTGGGATTTTGGGTGGGACTGGGGTAGAATACCAGGACTATATTTCCTTCCCCCGCATTCTGACTCAGGGACTTTAATGTGGACCAATGTGAGCTCCCTCTTGTTTCTCTGTGTAACCACTTGATCCACAGCACTAACCAGGTTGGGACCCAAAGTGAATTAGCCAGGCATTGGGCATAGAGCTCGCACGATGAAATGTGAACCCAGAAATCTGCACAGACTTTCCCAGTCTGCTCCCTCCCTTGCCTGACACACAGCTCAGAATGGCCCTGGAGTTCTGAGAAATTTCTTTCCCGGCACAGTGAGCAATAGAAAAACCTTGATGCAAAACATTCCGGTGTTTGCATCAAGCAACTGGCTCTGAAGATAGTCAGGGTGAGCTGAGCCTATTTAATAGCAGCGAGAACAGACGCAGTGCAGGGCCACTGCCACTGGGACAATATTGTGCTCTTAAATCTGCACAGTGGATCCTGACTTGTGCTTTCTGCTTACCAGATGAGAGATCCGTACATGCTTGGGAGGGCAGGACACTAGAGTCCAGAATCCCCGGGGCAGAGCTGAGAGGAGTGTTTTGCTCTCTGTGGCTGGGAGTAGCTGCCTTTTGGTAATGCAGTGAAATGATAACAACTAATCCCGGTGCTCCTTCCCCTCACCTCTCTGCTCGTTTGTCAGCTGATTTGTATATGACTTTTCCCAGAAGGTAGCGTAGGGGCTAGTGATGCACTAATGGGGTTACAGCAGGTGTAACCAAGGAGAAAATTTGGCTCCATAAAATTTTCACTAAATCTGAATTGGAGACACAGGACTATATCTTGCCCTTACCTACGCCCCAGGCCGCCTCACTGACTCCCATGGGCTCAGAGAGGGTGTATGTCAAGGCAGAATGGGGCCTTCGTACCATCCGTCCTTGGCTCCTGGCACTCTCATAATCCAGGCATGCTGGGTTTTGATGAGAACTCTTGCCACGGTGGGGCTCCGATGAAGTTAGAGGCAAACTTGGAGCACTCCAAATGCAGGGGCCCCAGCAGTGCCCAACAAGACACTAAGATCTAGATTGGAGCCCTCAAGGCACAATCCCTCCCCAGGGATTCCAGTGTGGAAGGGGGTGAGTGGGCTGGCTGCTCCACTCCGGTATGGAGCCCTGGCTCTGCCTTGTTCCTGTCCCCTTTGGGGCTAGGTGCACCTGCGAAGGGGGGGGGGGGGGTAGGGTGGCGAGGGAGCAGTCTCTGTATGCCCCAATCAGAATTTGGCCCTAGACCATAGAGTAACAGGAATTAGAGATAGAAAGGGCCAGAAGGTCCCAATTAGTCCATGCCCACAAGGGCCACCAGTAATCTGTCTGTCTGCTCAAACTAGAGGGTTTCACCGTCGGGAAGCCTGAGTGGCGTGTGGGTACCAGGATGGGGAAATGCTCAGAATGGTGCATGTGGGAAATACTACAGCGCAGGGAAAGCAAGGCTCCCAGCCAGGTGTGGGACATCATTCCGAGACAGGGAGTCGTGTTTCTAGGCTGATGCATTGTGGGTAAACGGTGGTAGGAGGTGGCAAGACATGGCAAGATTCTGCCCTTTGGCCAGATCATGTCTCTTTTACTCAGTCCTGACTCAGGCCAACTCCTGTTGATTTTGAGAGCAGTTTGGCTAAGTGAGGACTGACGCAAAGAGGTAATTGCCTCAGCGTTGGTCCCTCAATGGGAGTCGGCCTGCATGAGGGTTGGGGGAAAACAGGGGCCCATTCTGTCCCCATGAAGTCAGTGAGGTGGTTTACGAATGAGGAGGCTCTGAGCAGGGGTTCAGGATGTGGGCCCTTAGGAACAGCCATCAATAGCCATATAACCATGATGCATAGCAGGGTGCTCTATAGGATGCGACATCTGTCAGTCATTAGTGTCCAGCTGAAAGGGCTCCACCTCACCGTACTGACAGTCCACTGGGACTGTGCTGGAAACACAGCAAGCTCAGCTGCTTCAGGGAGCTCATGCTGCTGGATCCATGGACAGAATTCGGGTGGGATCTCCTTGGAGAGCAGCCTTGACCCCACCCTGTTTGCAAGGCGCATCCCCCTGGTGCATTCTCCAGCATAGGCCTTCCCACCATGGCACATCAAGAGGCTTTGGAGCCATGAAGGAGCAACGTTACCCTGCCTTCCAAGTAGGGACACTGCACCCATTGGCACCAGGTGGGCAAGTGCATATTTCTCTGTGTGTATGCATCAGCTATGGTCATTGTCATGGGGCGACTGGCCCCTTTAAGGGGAAATGGGGCCTGCCCCACCTGGGCCATAATTAGCTGTCTCCCAGGCGGAGGGGGCAGGGCTAATGAGGTGAGATGATCGCCTGATGGACACCTGGGCTGTATAAAAAAGGGCTGAGATTACTCAACAGGGGAGAGAGGAGCTGCAGGGTGCAGACTGGGCTCCTTAGAAGGCTCGGAGGTAGGGCCTGCAGGAAGGTCCCTGTGGAAAGCTGCTGCAGTCCCCTGGGAGGGGCAGCAGTGGGGACATGCTAGGGGGAAGGGCCTCCAGGGCGAAAGTGCCGGAGACTGTGCTCAGTCAAAGAAGCACCTTGCAGGACCTGGGAGAAGGGCTGAAGAGCAGAGGACTTCAGCGAGTGAGAGGCACTCCAGGGAAAGCGACCTGGGTGTCTACAACAGGGCAGGGAAGGACCTAAAGAGGCTGGGAACTGGACTGGCAGCCAGACGGAGTGCTCATGGAGAACAAGCCCTGCAAGGCCATGTCCTGGTGTAAGGGGGCGCTCTAGCGGTGAGTTCTCTTCCCCCTCAGCATTAGGTCTGCACCTGGAGCTGTTTAGGGGCTGGAATCTTTGAGTGCGAGAGTCAAAGTATCCCACGCACGTAAGAACAGGCATGTTAGTCAAAGCACAGTTCTGCCTTGTAAAGAGGTGGGGGCTGTTACAGGCTCTGACTCGCGGTGGGGTGATGCTGAAATAGCCCATGACTCCGCCCTTTGATGGTGCTGAGCCCGACTCAGGATTAGGGAGGGGGAGCCTTGTGCTCCTCTAAGAGTTTGCACCATTGCAAAAAAGCTAGGAGCAGCCTGGCCATGCCTCCTCTAGCAGTTAGAAAGACCCATGTTTTTACTTGCAGATGGGTTGCATTTGATCTAACACGGCTACCTCCTGATATTTGATCTAGAGTCACTGAGAGAACACACAGAACCCTGTACAGCTTCTTCCATCGCTTTTCAAGGTAAAACTGCATTTTTAAGGTGAAAATGTTCAAAGGTTGTCACTGACTAGCTTGTTTTTATGGTGCCCAGCTTGAGATTCTGCCCTCCGCTGCATGGAATCAGAGCTGCTCAATGGTGTGTCATAGGCCCTGTGTGGTGAATTGCCTCAGTGACGTACTTGCAGATCAACAGGAACTGAGCTCTGGGTGCTGCTGCCCGGAGATTCTGAGTGATCCTGGCATGCAGCATGGTGATCGTTAAGTTACCTGGATTTAGTAGGAGCAGCCTTGTGATCTAACACCACTGCCTCTGGAGCATTAGGGCACCTCTGGTTTAAATGAAATGACCAGCCCCTTTCTCACCTGGCTGATATCAGAGCCTTAGCCGGCCCATCTCAACCTTTTCCAACCTTATCTATGCCAGAGGTTATCTTGTTTGGTGTTTTTTTTGTTTGTTTTTTGGGGTATTTTTGCACTGGTGAAGCAAAAGCTGTGCAAACCCTCAGTGTAGACACACTGAACTGGTGTGAGTTGGTGCTTGCACTATTGCAATTTAGCCTAGTAATTTACTTTTGCACCAGTGCAATGCTATACCTTCATCAATGAATATGTCCTTAATTTAGGCAAGCCCCAGCTGCCAGCAGTCCATGCTCTGTTCCACTCACACCTTTTGCCTGTCTGTACCCCACACCCTCTTACATCACCTCTGACTTTGGCCCACTGTCTTTTTTTTTATTATTATTATTATTATTATTATTATTTTTGCCTTAGAAAAATGAGAGCTAATTAATCTAAAATGACCAATAAAATAAAGTGAAGAGCATTTAATGAAAGTACAATCTTAAACTCGTGGCTGTACCTTCAAAAGCTGAAGTAGGCACTTTATCTGCTAGGTTACAGTCTCTGGTTATCATCTATGGGAAATTAAAGGTATTATTTTTACCACCGGAGGGCTCCCATATTTTTCCATTAATGCAACAGAAACATATTGAGAATGACTAATACACGGAATATGAAGGCTGCAAAGTTCAAACAAAGTGTATTCCCTAGTTCATGGCAAGATCTATATGCATGAGACATTTCAGGGAAATTAGACTCAATGATGTCTATTATGTTTTGTTGCTTTGACAAAAAGAGGCTGGACAAATTGTTCGGATGAATGAAATATTAGTGGGAGATATCGATGTTCAGGCATTGAAAACATGGAGGGCTGTTGGACTCGAAGGTCCAGATCCCCAGCTTATACAAATCACTGCAGCTTTGTTGATGCTAATGCGTTGACAGCAGTTTACACTACTTGAGGGTCTAGACAAAAGAATATAATTCACCGTTGTGCACAAGTAACCCACACATCTCCTAGGTGTGGTGTTCTGTCCCAGCTAGTAGCACTGAGACCACTTAGAGAGAGAGGTAAAATGAGCCTGCTCTACAGCCTTAACTAACAGCCTGTTGGCTTTTAGCTCATGCGGTAGAGGCTCATGCACTAAGCTCCAGAGGTTCCCAGGTTCGATCCCGCCCGTTGACGACCAGGGTCTGTCGGCGTTACACACAGATGCCACATAAGCCCTATTTGTAGGGGTGCATAGAGCTTGTTCCCCCATTGAATGAATTTTACCCATTGAAAGACAAAATGGATGATTGGGGACCACTGAGAAACAGGGTAATTGGATTTTTAAAACTAAAAATGTGGTGGGGGAGGGAACACATTTCTTATTAATTTGGAAGGGGAGAAAAGATTGTATGTGATGATTTGGGCTCCAAATCATTGTGGTAGGGTTCATGCTGTGCATTCAAGTGGCCAGGTCCTGCTCCTCTGCATAACTCCACCCACAGAACCCTGGGGCTGTGACATCACAAAAGGAACAGGCGCACACAGCTCAAAGCAATGGATGCTTTTAACATTTCTCATGCACAAAATCAACAATTTCTTTTCTGGTTATTATCTTAACCAGAAAAGAAACAGTCAGCCAATGACTGATAGTGGATCTTTGTCTTACTAAAATAAAATGCCTGTAAGAACACACACTGCTCTTTGCCCTTCTATAGAGCCTTTCAACCTCAGGATCCCAAAGCACTTAATTGAGATGGCAGCATAATCTAGTGCAATGAATTTGGAATGAGGATCCCAGAACTCCTGCTCAGCCACTGATGTGCTGTGTGGTCTTGCACGGGTCACTCAGACTCTCTTTGCCTTGGTTACTTTCTCTGTGAAATGGGTACTATGAGGAGTACTGCGGGAACACCTCCAGGCCCAGTGGAGATCAGTGCCCCATTATGCAAGGTATTGTACAAGCACACAGTGAGAGACAGTCCCTGCCCCAAAGAGTTGACAATCTAAGCAGACAAAACAAAGGGTGGGGCACAAAGACATGAAATGACCTTCCTAAGGTCATACAGCAGGCCAGTGTTTGAGTTAGGAACAAAACCTAGGCCACAGCTCAGAGAGGATGCATCAAAGGAATCAGATGTGGCTCCCTGATTCTGGGGTCCCCATATAGATTAGTACAGCCTCTGGGCTGCTCTAATCTACGCTATCTATGGTCTCCAAGGGGTTGTTTCTTAGCCAGGGATTGCCAGAACACACTAGCAGTCTAGCCATGGCTGCTCTCCGCTGTGTGTTTTGGCCACGCCCCCTACCACCTCATAGGGTTGCTTCTAGTAGTTGGTACTTACTTCACATGGAAGGCACTCAGATATCATGGTGACGGGTGACTGTACAAAAACCTAGACAGATAGATACACAGGGCCACAGGCAGGCATAGTGTAGGAGCTGGCGATTGCAGCTGGGATCTCTCCCATTCTGGGGAGATTTAGCACTTTTCTGTCCCCTTTACTGCACCAAAGTGGCACAAAGTAACTGGAACAAACCAGAAAATCTGGCCCGATATTTTATCTCAGGTTACACAAGCTGTCTGGACTGCTGCTGCCCACTCCTGCGGGGTGGCTTGCCAGCATATTGGTGGTATGTTGATATGGAAGCTGACAGGTGCACACTTTGATCCAATTTGGATTAGACATGCAGGCCCTTCATGGCAGTGATTGACAGCTGATGTGGCAGGTAGAGTTCAAATCATGCAAATACAATTCTCCCCAATCTTTTAGTGCTTTCTGAATATTATTTTGTAGTGCTACTGCTGGCGTGAGTCACTGAGTGAATTTACTCTTCACTAGGGTGCTGAGAGCTGTGGTAATGACTGAAAGCCAGGTTACAGGAACAGCGGTTCTCTGACTCTACCTGGTTACAGTAGTCACCACCATGACCCTATGGTGCAGTTTAACTTGCTGAGCAGTCAAGGCACTGCCTATATCACACACGTGAAAGGACTTTGGATTCTATCTTCAGCAAGTAGCATCCTCCTCTTCCCGGTGTCCTGTGGAGTTGCTTTGGTGAATGGGTGGAGTTTCTGGAATCCTGCCCCTCCAGCCTGCTCATGCAATTTAAATTGAGTTTAGCTGAACACTAGAAGTAGTAAGAGATTATTGTTTTTTCTAACTTGCCTCTGGATTCATAATAGTGTTTTCAGCCAAATTTTCCAGTTTTTCATTGAAAAATTGGAAATCAAAATCCAAACAATTTTGTTTCATCTTTTTTTTCTGACGATTTTAAACAAAAATGGTAGTCGAAAACTAGATCTTTTTACCAAAAAACTTTTTTTTTTACCAAGAACATTTGTTCAAAAACGGAAAATGTTTACTGAAAGCCCAAATCTGTTAGATTTTGTTCTTGCAACTTTTTTTTCAGTTTTCAATTTCAGTTTTTCATGGAAAAACTAAAGATTTCATTGGACATTTTCTTGTTGACTGGAAGAAATATTTTTTTCAAAATTTCCCATGAAAAATCATCAGTATTTTTCAACCAGCTGTAATTCTTAAATGCAACAGGTTAGATTGTGATAGATAGCCACAACTCCACACTAGGCTGGGCAGAGGGCCGCGCCCTATAGGAGCCTCTGGAGTTAGGAATGATGAGATGCATCTTCTTTTGGTGTCATTTGAACCTCTTTTGAAATCAGTGAAGCAAAACCAGTTGAGACAAGTGGGGGATCCAGCCTCCTGCCTCCTAGAGCACGAAGAACACCATGGGGCTGGTAGCCAGGCCAACACAGCTGGCTGGAAAATTTTTGTTTTGTGGAAACATGTGGTTTTGATGAACATTTAGTTGAGAGAGTTTCAGGTCCAAGATGGAATTGCTGGTCCCAACCAGAAAGAAGGAGACACCCTCCCACCGTGGTGGCTAAAGCACTTGCGTCCCCGGCTAGCCACTTTGGGAGAGGAGACTTGAAGCTGGCTCTCCCTCAGCCTCATTGAGTGCTTTAATCACCTGGCTATTCTGGGGAGGGTTTATCTGTTCTTCCTGACAAATTTCTTTTGTGAATCAGCATTGTTGTTTTCCAGCCAGCTGGTGTCCTTGGGAGTTCAGGTAATTTGTTCCAGTTGGGACCTGCCATTATTCCAGAGAGAGGCAATACTTTTCCTGTTCTCAACTTCTCCTTAGAGACATTCTGGCTGAGGTTTTCAAAGCTACCTTGGGGATATGGACACCCATTTCTATGGGAATTGAGTGCCCAAATCTCTTAGGGAGCTTTGAAAATCTCACCCTTTTGTGTGTTGATTTGGTTTACTCCCCCTCTTTTTACCTTCAGTGCCTTCTCTCTCAACCCTCCCTCTCTGTCTTTCACCTGTTTTTATCCTCCCTTAGTTCTCCCCACCCCCCATCCCAGTTTCTCTTCTGGAGGTCTCCTGAGATGGTGACCTCCTCACTCGCTAAATATGGTGGCAAGAGAGTATTGGCTAGGGGACAACAGAGGAATTTTCAGCTCCCGCTCTCCACGGGGGCGGGAGGTGGGGGAACAAGCTGACAGCCTTGCAATGCACCTTTTCCCTTTGTTTAACTTTACTGCTGTTGTTTCCTAGATAGGCTGTTCGCCAACCATCCTGGGCCAAATTTAACTCTGGTACAAGTCCACTGGCTTCAATGGGGTTACACCAGGGATGAATCCCCCCCCAGTCTTTGTATGGGTGGACTGTTCTGCTTCTAATTTGTTCCTTTTGCACACGTGAAATGTTTTGGATCAAATCATTGGGGCCTGAGTGCAATGCTGATTAGATTATTATACTCAGGACTTTCCAAAGCACTGGGCATTAGCCTGCATCTGCTCCTGTTGATATCAGTGGTAAAACTCCCATGAGATTCAAGGGGTGCACAGTTAGGCCAACGCTGAATGCACTGGAAAATCCCACCCTTTGGGAATGAATATGAATGCATGGATCTGAGGCAGAGCAGAGTGTTGCACACTTACATCGCCTCTGCCTTTGGCCCCTGGTTCACACCGGGCGAGTCAGCATGCTTTGCACTGCACTGTGTCGAAGTTTGTCTGATGCCGCACAGGTGTCATTCTTGGGAACGAAAGAGGAATTCTCGCCTGCCACACAGACTCTGAGTGGCCATCATGTGTGTGTAAACCAGCCCTGCATATGGACATAATTCTCTGCATCAGACGCAGGAAGCTGCTTCTGACAGTTGGACTGCCATCCCAATGGCAGTTACATGCCTTGTTTGGTTTGAACATCCTCAGCCTGTTCAAACAGGCAGATGGCTGAGCTGTGAACTGTAGTGTTTTTGCTTCCATTGGATTTGGGTTGCATGGAGCAGGGGCTAATATTTTCAGCAAAGTCCCCAGAGGTAGGTCTGATGCCAGTGATTTAATAGCTGCTGTGGGCTAATCCTGTGGGTTTCATGCTGAAGAAGACATTGAGGATTTCAATCTATGTCTCCAGCCCTCTGTTATCTTCTTTCCTTCCAGCTCTTCCATCTCTGCTCCTCATCTTCATCCTTCTGGTTTATTTCTTTCTGCTGATCACTCTTTTCCCATCTTCTCATTTCTGGAGCCTTTTCTTTCTTCACAATCTTCCATCTCACTCCCTAATCCTCACCCTTAGCTCGCTCTCTCTTTCTTCCTGATGAATCAAGTCCTTGTTCATCTTCAGATTCTCTTCCTTCAGGCTGACCCAGTCATGTCTTCTCTTTACCCGGAGTTTTCTTTTTCTCCGTCCCATTTCTGTCTTTGTCCAGTTGGCTTGGCATACCTTTGTCTTGACTCCAGTCCTTGGGAAACAGTCCTGCTCCCAAACAACTTACAGTCTAAATAGATTACACAGACAAAGAAATGTTTCTTCTTTGTTGAGGATTGAAGTAACTTGTGCAGTGTCACACAAGAGGTTAGTGGAAGAGCTAGGAACAGAACCCAGGGCAGCAGAATCTGGTGCCCTATCCACTAGGCCACATTGTCTCTACGTGATACTAAGGCCAATTTTTTAAATTTCTTTCTGTTTTGGAGCGTTCCACCTTCTGGTCTTCAGAGGTCTGTGTTGTCTTCCCTTCACCCTCTCATCCTTTTGTAATCTCTTCTTTCTGGATGTCCTGTCTCCATTCTCTTGTCTCTACACCTTCATTATCTCCTGCTGTAAGGTGCTTGCCTCATCTAATCTCCGTCTGCCTTTGAGACATCTGTTTTCTTATTTTTGGAGATGTCCCAACTCAGCATTTCTGCTGGGCCTGAGGCTTCAGCTCCTTCATAACTTCTCACAAGCTCTCCACATCTGAGGTGAGTGGGATTTCAGCCTGTAACAGCGTCCAGCTCTCCCACGTCATCTCCTAGGGCGATTCTTATGCTCCTGGAATATGAAATCCCATGGGCTGATGAATCATCTCCATTTTTGGCTCCTCAGTTCTTCAGTCTTTTCCCTTAGTGTGTCCAGTAAGGTCACCACGCGGACATGATCCTGCAGATCTTGTCACCTGTTTATCATTTTTGTCCAACCAGCTGCTTCCTGCTTCTATGGCCCCCTTTCCTTGGCATTTCTGGGGGCAATTGGGGGGATGACATTTCCTGGGAGTGCAATGAAGATCATACATCCCCATCACACCATCCCTTTGGCTCTGTGGGGCGGGGGCGTTGCTTAACCCACAACCAGCGCCCCATGCCCCACAGTTCCTGCAGATCCTTCTATTTGGTTTCATTTGTTTGCCTTTGTGTTTTGCAAAAGGCGGCAGCAGCAGCAGCTGTACAGCAATGGCGCAGCCGCTCTATTCCTGGCCAAGAACCCTGTGAAATTAATCCACATCTCGCTGAAATCCTACCCCGCATTCGGGTCACTGCCTCGTTCCAGCACCGCGAAAGGCAGGGATCCCGCGATGATTTATTACCAGCCCCAACGCACATATTATTATGAAATGAGTTTATTACACTCTAAATCTCCTGTTAATGTGCTACTGTTTTAATCCCTTTATCCAATTTTCAGTCTCTCAGGCTTGGCTGCCGTTCACTTGCACAAAACTCTCCATTCTGAAGGTTTTATTGTACGATATCCATATCCATTTATCCTGCTTTAAGGCTGCAGCACGGAGGCTCCAGCAAGGAGGGGGAGCAGGGGAGCAGGAGAGAGGCAGGAGGGGCTGGGAGAGGCAGGGACGAGGGGAGGGGGACAGCCGGCTGAGCTCACAGGACAATAAAGGGGAGCCGGAGGAGGGGAATCAGAGGGATGGAAGTGGGGGAAGTAGATTAGTGGAGAGGGTGGGAAGGTGGAGGGGGAGAGAGCAGAGATGGGCATGAGAGGGATGGGAAGGTGAAGGGGGATGGAATAAGGCAGAGGGAAGACAATGTGGGGTGAGATGGGGGAGTAGATGGGAGGAGCATGAGGCTATAGGGAAAGAGGGAGGCCAAGCAGGAGAGGGAGGGGAAGAGTAAGAGATGGAGAGGGGTGGGGGAGGTAGAGAGAGCTGGAGAGAGGGACCAGGGGAAGAGTGGTGTATGGGAAGGGGGGATTGGAAGGAGCTTGCATCAGGGAAACCACCCAAGAAAGGCTTCTGCAGGGACAGAGTGGCAATGCAGGGGGCTGTGACAGCGCAGTGAAGGCCAGGGTGAGGGAGCAGAGGCCGTGTCCCCTAGCTGTCAATTGGCTGTGTCTGTGTGCAGACTCTCTGCTGCTTGGCCACCATGTCAGTGGCAGAAGGACATGGTCTCCAAGCCAGCTGGCTTCCTGAGTGGGAGGTGGGTTATGGAACATCCTGCAGGTCAGCTCATCAGTGTGATCCAGGATGGACGCTCAGCAAAGGTGGCTTGTCCCCCATACACCCACACCTTGTCCTCTCCGTGCTGGGCCCAGTTAGGGCAAACAGATCCCCGTTGTCATGGCTTTGCCCACCAACAGTGTGAAGGAGGCCTCCTGCTGAGGGTGCTAGACAGTGACCTTGGGCACAAGGGGATTTGCCCTGTGATGATCAGTACACGTGCCAAAAATCGTGGTCTGAGATTCTTTCCTTTGAAATTCCTTCTCACCATTCTTCCCCGCCAGCCTGGGTATTCCCCACTCTGGTAATAAGGATGTGGGCCCTGTGTGTGTGTGTGTGTGTGTGTGTGTGTGTGTGTGTGTGTGCTTGAGTCCCTGAGCTCCTTACATGAGAAAAGAGGTTTGAGGGGTAGCGTGACTCTGATGGGAAAATGAGTCCAAGGCTCTTCCCATTGCAGATGCCCAGGGATGAACCTCCTGGGCCAGATGCTCAGCTGATGTAAGGTGGCACAGTCCCATTGACGGTGCTGGACCTCTGCCAATTTACACCAGCTAAGGATCTGACCCAGGGCCAAATCCAGTCTTTGTGTAAGCGTCCATTGAAGTCAATGGACTTGCACGTACTTACACCAAGCCTGGATTTGGCCCAAATTTTCTGCACAAAAAGATAGATCAGTAAAATGCCATTGCACGAGGGAACCAACTGAAGTCACATGCCATACCCCAAGTATATACTTTGACTGAATTAATCCTCAGTTTCCCCAGCTATGGCAATAATTAAACTCTGCTTTAGAAAGGTCGGCTAGTGTGAGCCATCCAGAATGAGCCAGGACTCCTGGATTCCATTCCTGGCTCTGTCACTGATTTTCTGCATGATCTGGGGCAGTTCTCTGAATCTCAGTTTCCCCATTTGTAGAATGTATACAATACTACTAGCCCACCTCGGCTCGCTCTGTCTCTCCAGATAGAAAGATACAGGATTATGTATGTATGCCAAATATATATGTGTGTCTGTACATTACACGTATGGACTAGTATTTTCAAAGGCGTCTTCAGGAAATTAAAATTACATGAGTATTTGGTACCTAACTCCCTTGGGCTGCCAGCCATATAGCACTATGTATAACATCTATAATAGAATATGCATCCGACAAAGTGGGTATTCACCCACGAAAGCTCATGCTCCAATACGTCTGTTAGTCTATAAGGTGCCACAGGACTCTTTGCTGATCTATAATAGAATGGTCCTCTTATATATTTTATGACCTTGCACCTTGTGGTACTATTCCTTCCAGATGTATAATATGGTATTATATTTATATAAAGAACATATATTATGATATTATATTCCGGTACAGAATATTACATACAAGGTGCAAGGTCATAAAATATACTATTCCTTACTGATGTATAATACAGTAGTTATTTATATAAAGAATATATATTATGAGATTATATTCTGGTACGGTATAATACATAAGGTACAAGGTCATAAAATGTAAGAGGAACACCTTGTTTGTGATGGAGTATATCTTTATGACTATTCCCCCAAATGTTGTTATAGTTATAAAACAGCTCATTTTTATTTCTGAGTTCAAAAGGCATGAGAAAACTTCGGGAGTTTGCAAATAAAGATTTAGAAGGAAGAATACTTTCAACTAAAGATGGATCCACAAAACTTATTTGGAAACAGTGGAAAAATCCAAAAACTTTAACTCAAGATGTAGAGGCAAAGAGACTTGCTTAAAATAGCATGAAGCTCTTGTGCTAGAACTGCTGAGTAGCTAATGTCCTTGGCTCTTTTAGCTAGCCATTTATTTAAAATAGCTCCTGCCCGTGGTGTTTACTTTATGCCATTCTTCTCCTTTCCCCCATCCTACTCGCTCTTTCACGTTCCTCTGAGAGAGATTTTAGGCCCATGGAGAGATAGATACAGATAGATTAGATTAGTGGGTCAGGAGGCAAATATGTTAGATCCAGAAGAGGAATCCAAAAGTTCAAGAAGGTTTGGATCCAGTGTTCTGGTTCGGGTAGATCCATCTCCCAATATAACTGGTGCCACACGGAGAATTATGACTGGCTAGGGAGTAGACGAAAGGACTATAGTTCTATTCCGAGCGCTACCTGTGTGACCTTGGACAAGTAATGTCCCGGCTCTGTGGCTCAGTTTCCCCATCTGTAGGATGATAATCCCTACCTCAGAGGGGTGCTGTGAGGTTTAAACAGGTCATGTTTGTGGATCACATTGAGGCCCTTGAAGAGAAGGCCTCATACCAATACAAGTCACTCTATTATTCTTTGGGGTGCTTTAATAAATGTTGGTCCTTGATCTTTTAATAGGCAGCTATGGCCCAACTCTATCCTTGAAAACGGAGTTCGGTCCTGAGTCCCCGGTTTCCACAGTGCCATTTAGAAGAGGGGCTTAGAGAGTTCTCCCCAGAAGAGCGGAGAGAAGGTTGCTTAGATATAGAGAGTGAAATCTAGCCCCATTGAAGTCAATGGCAAAACACCCATTGACTTCACAGGGGCGAGGGTTTCACGGCAACCCTCCAAAGCCAGTCCCCCTGGCTCCCTCTCATTGTGACATATCCCAGGTGACCCATGCCAATGGGGCTGCCATCTGCCCAGGGATCTGCAGCATCTGCCCAGCAGCCAGCCCTCCTCAGCCAGACTTCTTCCACTTCTACCCCCTTTCCCCGTTGCCCTCTCCCTCTGAAACTCCTCTCTTTCTGTCAACCCTTTTCCCCATCCCTCTGGTTCCTTCCCTCATCCATTCCCCTCTCCTCAGACCCCTCTCTTCCTCTGACTCACTCTCACTTCTTTTTTGTCTTCCACATTCCCCCCATCTGTCTCTTCCTCCCCTCATCTCCCACCTCCCCTCCCATTGCTACATTCCCTCCCCCTTTGTTCTTCCCCTTTTCTCCCTGTCTCCCTCTGCCCTCCCACATCCCTCTCTCCTCCCCCCTCCCCGCACACTCTCCCTCTGATGTCGAGCAGTTGCCTCTACACTCTGACACAGAAGCCTGTATCACTTCCAAGGCTCTTGCTGTCAGCTGGGGAATAGATAAAGATAAATGATATTATGTTAAATTCCACTTAATGACAAATTTTTAATTTTCTGAACATGGTCATTTTCTGGCTAGTGAATCAAGTGTAGGGAGCTAATTACATGAAGATCTGAACAAAAATAACTCCTAATTTTCAAGGATAATGGAAGAGAAATGTTGGAGATTAATGGCACTATTTATCTTTTTTAAATTTCTATCTTTCTCTGTGATAGCAGTGCTCCCCAAGGAAAATATTCATAAAATGAAATTGAAGTCGTAACTTAATAGGTTATTAAAATTTTTGAGTGCATATCACTTTCCTTCCGCCGCACTGTAAATTTAAATTGAAGTTTGCGGCTCCTCGAGTCACCAGCGGAGTTTTTTTTATGATGGCACAATAGAGGGAAACATGCATCTTTGTCAGGAGGTATTTGCTATTCTAATTTTATGGCAGGCCGGATTATCAGAAAGGAATGTCAGAGCACGGGGAAGCTGACAACACTACAGCCTTCAGCCATGTGTTTCCATTAGCGCCCAAAGCCGTCCAGGGGTTTCTCTGGACTTATTTTCCATTTCAGTCTTTTATCTTGATTTAAAGTGAGGGTGCCGAAAATTCAGCTCCTGTCATTTTTCTCACTCTCTCTCTTTCTCACTTTCTCCCCTCCCACTCCTTTTTTCTTTCTCTGCCTCTGCTCGTCTCTTTCATCCTTTTTTTAAAAATTCCCCTCTCCTCCCCCAGACATCTATCCCGTACCCAGCCAAGGCGGCCTTGGCCCTGTGGCAGGGAGGTGGCAAAGCTCAGGACAGGTGTTTGGGTCAAGGGGGGATTTTTTTCACCAATGTTTTAGAAAGAGCCCCATACCTTGGGTCTCCGCTGCAGTGACCTCTCCTTCCACCTGCAGCTCTCACAGAGCACTCAGGTTATGCCCAGATGGATTGTGACAGACGACAGTGCCAGGCAGGCTTGGGCTAGGCGTTTCGCTGCCCCGGATCCTGCCTCTTGCAGATGAAGAGAGGCAGCAGGATCTAGTGGCTAGGGCACACACTAGTAGGTCTGGGATCTGTTCCCAGTTTCACCCAGTGACCTGTTGGGTGAACTTGTCCATGTCACGTGACCCCCTCCCCACCTCTGTTGGTCATGTCCATTTAGGTTGTGAGCTAGTTGGGATAGGGCCTATGTCTTACTGTGTGCATGTACAGCGCCGGGCACAATGGGGCCTCTAGGGCCGTTTGTAGTGATTCTAGTATTGGCGTGATGGCCTTGGATTGGTAGGTTCCTCCTGTCAGTGCTCTGAGCTTTGATGCTCTTCACAACTGTATATAAGCTACCTACACTTACATCCCTGATGACTCAAGGGTGACTCAGTGTCCGGCTCCTCTATCCTGTTTCATTCCCTCTGGCTCCTCTTAGGTGCCGGAAGCTGCTGCCCTGAGTCCCATTTATGGAGTTCTGGCTCACCCATACGTAAGGCTGAGGCAGGGGGTACAGGTGGGATCATTGCCCCAGTGAGTTTGGACCAGATCTGCTGTGAATTTGATACTGGCAGCAGGCTTCGGGGGGAAGGGGGGGCTCGGACTCAGCTCTCCTGTCACAAACTCATCACCATGCTTCACACCCATTGGCAGACACCCCAGCGAGACTGAGAACTGCATGGGCCATGGAGACTGAAGCAGGAGTCCCCTTCCAGATCAGGTGAAGCCTGCTGACAGGGCAGCATGTGTTAGATAAACCAAGGGCTTCATTCACCAGGGCTGCACCGGCACTAAACCCACATGATTGCTTGCAAAGCTGGAGTTTATGGCCAGATGCAAATCAGATGCAAATAGGCAAATCAGACCAGGAAACAATTTGCATACAGTGTCAAAACTGGAGCTGCCCAGACCTTGGCAGCTCTGTTGGATAGTCTTCAAGCCCTCCCCAACCAACGAATGTGGCGACCTGGACTCTGCAACCTGCCCTCCTCCCCCCCGCCCCCAGGTTCTCTCTGCTCATCCGTCAAGTACATATTAACCTCTGTGGCTCGAGACTTTAAACCAGGGAGGGCACCAAGCCAAGACTCCTCTTAAACTAAGGTTCACTCTGCTTCAGTCACCTCTCTAGCACATTTCCTCCTGGCTAGTGCAGCTATTCCTGCTGTTGACTCTGGGCTAGGATTGGGGGAAGGACCCAGGCTGGGGATCTTTAACCATTAAAGGGGCAGAGGGACCCAAGCTGCCCTAGATCTCAGAGGCATTAGGGTCTGTGAGGTTCACGCTGAATGAATGCTTGGTAGCTTTTTCAAGATGGCCAATCCCAGGCCTCCAAAAGTCATGAGTCTGCCCCCTCTCTCCACAAATCATGAGATTGGCGTGAAAATCACGAGCGTTTTAAAAACAAGAAATCCAGGGTTCTCTTTATTTGCCTTCTGTGGATTTTTTTTTTTTTGAGTCATTCGGGCTCCCATTTCCCAGCTTTACTCTGCAACCATGAGGGCTAGAAACTTCCTCTTTTCAATGAAGGTGGAGATTCTCACCCAGTCCTGGGGCCTCGGCTGCCAGAGCTTTAAAACCAGCACCCAATGGTGTGGGACTCAAGATAAAATCATGAGAGTTGGCAAACATGGCTTGTTTTTCCCTCCTTAGAAGAGCCAATGCAAAAGCCTGGGTCTCTCCTTGTGAAGTGGGCCAGGGTGCCAGGCACCTTCCACTCACAGGCTACATTCTACTCACCCCGGTGGGAACCAGACTCTGGGCCTGGCAGCCTGAGTTAATTCTCAGAGAGTAGGAGCCCTGCTGGAGGCGGAGTGACTAGGGGAGGCGTTTGCAGGCCTCTTCCCTAAACGGAAGGCAGTTGGGGCAGGTGTTTACTCGATGGAAGCCGGCTATGTGGTCTAGTGCTTAGAGAAAAGGAGTGGGTGGAGCCAGGACCCTGTTTTGGGCTCTGCTGCTGAGAGACCTGGGGCAAAGTCACGAAGAGGCATCACTTTGTGCTCTCATAAACAGGGCCGCCCAGAGGATTCCAGGGGCCTGGGGTCTTCGGTGGCGGGTCCTGGGGCGGAAGGACCCCCTGCCGCGGGTCTTCAGGACACTTCGGCGGCGGGTCCCGGAGTGGAGGGACCCCCCCACCGCCGAATTGCCACCGAAGACCCGGAGCGGAAGAAGCTCCGGGGTCCCGGGCGCCGCGAGAGTTTTCCGGGGCTCCCTGAGTGAGTGAAGGACCTGACTCCAGGGGCCCCGAAAAACTCTCATGGGGGCCCCTACGGGGCCTGGGGCCTGGGACAAATTACCCCACTTGCCCCCTCCCGGGCGGCCCTGCTCATAAATCACATAGAGACTGCTCCCTGCCTCAGTTTACCCACCTGTAGCATGGCAATAATAATAAAGCTTCCCAGTGGCCTGCCGGGCTTAACTTGTTCACATCGGCGAGGGGTTGAGAGTCTATGTGGAAGGTGCAATAGAAATGCCAAACCAAATGTAGACCTTCACCATAATAACCTCTCTCACTCGCTGATGCAAGTGGCTTCAGAAAATGCAGGTCCTTAAGGGATGAGAAGGAAATAAACGCTTTTCCATTTTCTTCAGCCTCTTTTATTTGCCTTGCCCATAGGAATCTGAGTAACAAATGAAACACGACTGCTATCTGTACGTCTGATCTATTTGTCTAATGCTGTCTATGGACTCAGCCCTCAGTAGACACGTAGAAGGGGGGAAGTGGTGGACGGGTTGGGAGGATATTTATCCTAGACAACTTTTTGTTGTTGTTGATGACAGCCCATCACCCAGGCGAGCGGGAACGCACTAGGGCTCTGTTACCGGAGATGAAAATCTATTCAGGAAAGGCACAATTGCTAAATGGAAATGGGAAAGAAAGAGGTGGAAAGAGACAGCCCACCTCCCCCCACCCCCAGGGGAAGAAATACCATGTTGTGCATGCTATGGGGAGGGAATGGCCCTGGCTGTTGCTGCAAGGGGAGGGACGGTTCTGGGAGTCAGGAGAGGGGGCAGGAAGGACATATAGGGCCAGATCCCCAGCTAGTGTAAATCAGTGTAGCTCCATAGACGCCAAAGGGCCTCATCCCCCATTGGTGTCAATCAGCATCGCTCCATTGAAATTCATGGGCCAGATCCCCAGCTGGTGCAATTCATGGGCCAGATCCCCAGCTGGCGTTGCTCCAGTGCAGCCAGTGGAGCTCCACCGATTTACCCCAGCTCTGGGCTGCTTTTGCCAAAGCAGAGGAGCCATTGTGAGTGCAGTACCGGAAGCGCAATCTGGCTCCCAGGCCTTGGGCTGACTGCTCCTCTTGCTGCCACAACCCCTTGTACTTAATTGGATCTTATTAAATTGATATACTAATGTGAGCGGCCTGGGCCCTGGTAAACCAGCCCCAACCCCAGGAGAGAGGGGGCCGTGCTACCACCCCTGCCCAGACAACAGGGCCAGTCAGCCCTCAGTAATTGAGCATTAATGCACTCTGAGAGGGGCGTAGCTCCCTGGGGAACAGCCTCAGCTGGCAGCCCAGGGGAGCACAGGCCTATTGAAATCAGCAGGAAATTCATCCCTCCCCCCACAACCCGATGGGGAAGTCAGCTGGAAAACCTGACCCTGGGTTAGCCCAGCCCTAGGACCCAGCCCCATGCCGAGTTATTGCAGCAGGAAAGCCTGGAGCTTTCGAGAGGGGACCTGCCCTGGGGGTATTTCAGAGTGACGCTACCCGCCAGGGGTATTGTCATAAGGCAATGTGCTATGGTACGTTCCATAGCATGCAGCAGAGGCCATGTACTGCTCTGGCCTATGGAACTGACCGTCTGTCTGACTCTCTCTGTCATCTGCCCTGAGGGGATTTTGAGAGGACAGCCTGCCCCACCCAGAGTAGCCTAGAGTGAAACATGCCCAAGGGACCTTCTAGCACTAGTACCCAGGGTGACCAGACAGCAGATGTGAGAAATCGGGACAGGGAGTGGGGGGCAATAGGAGCCCATATAAGAAAAAGACCCCAAAATCGGGACTGTCCCTATAAAATCAGGACATCTGGTCACCCTACTAGTACCTGTCCACTTGGAACATCCAGCTCTGGAGATGGGCTCCAGCGAGAGGCGTGCACCTCAAGTTCCTGCCCAGCCCCTCTGAGCTCTGGGGCGTGGGGGAGTTGGATTCTGCTCCTGCTCTGAGCCAAAGGCAAGACTGGGGCCTAGCTGCACAAGGGGCTGGGATGGGAATGCCCACTCAGAAACCTGGAGGAGTTTGAATTCCAAACTCCGGAACCTGGAGCTCTCTGTGCTTAGCACTAGGTGTTCCAGCCCTGGATCGAGGCCCTGGGGTGTTTCAGCACAGATACTCTGTTGCCCAGCAGGAGGCGCCGTAAGGAATGGTGCGGTAGCACTGGCTGTGGGGAAATCCTTCTCCGAGCTACAGCAGTGCCCGCCTGTCCCAGCAGGAGTCACTGTTAGATAATAACAATAAAGTATGTTGCATTTCTCTAGCACCTTTCAATGAATAGTCCCATAGGGCTTTACAAAAAAGTTACTGAAACCTTAGTTACAGCGCTCTTGTGAGATCAGGCTCATCACCCCCAATGTACTGAGAGAGATGCAGAGGCCCAGAAAGCTGAAAAGACAGTGAGACCTGGAAATAGAATGCAGGAACCCTGACTCCCAGCCCTTAGCTCTAACCAGTAGACGACATTGTCCCTTAGTGGCTTCTTATATGATCTCCTATATCGGACGGCTGAGGCATCCCCAGATAAGTGTAAGTAACATACAGGTGAGCTGTTGTGTTTCGATGTCACAGGCTTATATATCAGCGAATATTAGGCTTTCTTTATAGATACTTCTCAGATGAACTGGCATGTGACTTTCATATATGGCCAGTGTTTAACATATCCTTCTACTTTGCCACTGGGGTAGGGTTTTATATGATGTTCACACATACTAAGGCCAGCATCTATGTGGCTTTCATGTTATATATAAGTACACATTAGCACATGTATAGCACAAGCTAAATGGTGTGTAATGCATGTTATCACATGTACCACTGTACTTTCATGTAATTTTCATGTGGGATCTTACATATTTCAAGGCCGTCTTGCTGCTGTTCTTCATACACGTTCTGCACATATTTATTAACTGTACCATCAGTGATCACATGTATTATCACATTGTTATCACATGTATTTTATAGATGGGCAAATATAGTGCCCATCTATAAAAAGGGAAATAAAAACAACCCAGGAAACTACAGACCAGTTAGTTTAACTTCTGTGCCAGGGAAGATAATGGAGCAAGTAATTAAGGAAATCTTCTGCAAACACTTGGAAGGCGGTAAGGTGATAGGGAACAGCCAGCATGGATTTGTAAAGAACAAATCATGTCAAACCAATCTGATAGCTTTCTTCGATAGGATAACGAGCCTTGTGGATAAGGGTGAAGCTGTGGATGTGGTATACCTAGACTTTAGTAAGGCATTTGATACGGTCTCGCATGATATTCTTATCGATAAACTAGGCAAATACAATTTAGTTGGGGCTACTATAAGGTGGGTGCATAACTGGCTGGATAACCGTACTCAGAGAGTTGTTATTAATGGTTCCCAATCCTGCTGGAAAGGAATAACGAGTGGGGTACCGCAGGGGTCTGTTTTGGGACTGGCTCTGTTCAATATCTTCATCAACGACTTAGATATTGGCATAGAAAGTATGCTTATTAAGTTTGCGGATGATACCAAACTGGGAGGGATTGCAACTGCTTTGGAGGACAGGGTCATAATTCAAAATGATCTGGACAAATTGGAGAAATGGTCTGAGTTAAACAGGATGAAGTTTAACAAAGACAAACGCAAAGTGCTCCACTTAGGAAGAAAAAATCAGTTTCACACATACAGAATGGGAAGAGACTGTCTAGGAAGGAGTATGGCAGAAAGGGATCTAGGGGTTATAGTGGACCACAAGTTAAATATGAGTCAACAGTGTGATGCTGTTGCAAAAAAAGCAAACATGATTCTGGGATGTATTAACAGGTGTGTTGTGAGCAAGACACAAGAAGTCATTCTTCCGCTCTACTCTGCTCTGGTTAGGCCTCAGCTGGAGTATTGTGTCCAGTTCTGGGCACCGCATTTCAAAAAAGATGTGGAGAAATTGGAAAGGGTCCAGAGAAGAGCAACAAGAATGATTAAAGGTCTTGAGAACATGACCTATGAAGGAAGGCTGAAAGAATTGGGTTTGTTTAGTTTGGAAAAGAGAAGACTGAGAGGGGACATGATAGCAGTTTTCAGGTATTTAAAAGGGTGTCATAAGGAGGAGGGAGAAAACTTGTTCACCTTAGCCTCTAAGGATAGAACAAGAAGCAATGGGTTTAAACTGCAACAAGGGAGGTTTAGGTTGGACATTAGGAAAAAGTTCCTAACTGTCAGGGTGGTTAAGCACTGGAATAAATTGCCTAGGGAGGTTGTGGAATCTCCATCTCTGGAGATATTTAAGAGTAGGTTAGATAAATGTCTATCAGGGATGGTCTAGACAGTATTTGGTCCTGCCATGTGGGCAGGGGACTGGACTCGATGACCTCTCGAGGTCCCTTCCAGTCCTAGAATCTATGAATCTATGAATCAAACCATCTAATCTGTGCCTTTCACCTGAAAGCATATCAGTTCCTAAGTGACTTCCAAAAGCCATAACAGACCATACAACCCAATCCAGATATAGCTAAAGGAGTGGACATGCAATTTATCTGAACAGTGAAAAAAACAAGGAGAGAGTGGAATTATTTAGGCTGGATCGTATGGGTAATGGGATGAAATTAGTACATAAATTAAGCATGTTTAGCACATACCATCTGCAGATCTTAAAATGTTTCACAAAGGTGGAAAGCAAAGTTGGGTGGGAAGTTGTTTTTTTGTCTCTAACAAGAGTTTTTAAGACTTTGAATTTTTTTCCTGTCCTGAAATGGAGGAAAAAGTCAAAATCTCAAATATTTTTAGTGAATTGAGAATTCAAAAAAATAAATACTTTGGCTCTGGTCAATTGAAACATTTTATTTTATAATTTTGAAATGTTTCATTTTGATTTCAACCTTTTACAGAATTTTTAACCCTTTTTTTATAAATTGACTAAAATTCTGAAACACAAAGTCATTTTGAAATAAAAAAACAAAACTTTTCAATTCGGAAATATCTCATCAGGGGATTTTGACAATCTAAAACATTTGCCAGAAAATTCCCAACCAACTCTAATGGAAAAGTATCATTACTCTCGGTATCCAATTCTCGTGATATTTGATGGTTTTCTTAAATCTCCAGCTTCTGGAGTCATGTAATTATGTAAAAATCTCAGCTTTTGTTTAAAAAAGAAAGTTTCTAGCCCACGTAGTTGTGGAGAAAAGCTTGAAAATATGAATCCTAAAGGCTCAACCCCCAAAGGCAAGTAAAGTGAACTTGGTGTGTCATTTTAAAAATATCAAGATTTTTAAGCCAGTCTTGTGATTTGGGGTCTGATGCATCATTTTTGAATGCCCAGGGTTAACAGTACTGCATTATTGCCAAAGAAGAGACGGAGAAACCAAGTGATGATGCGAATTACAAGCAGCAAAGCCAGAATTAGAGCCCAGGGCTCCTGCTCTTGTGCCCAACCCACTGGACCACAGATCCTTCCTTCTCTCGGTGAAGGGAAAAAGCAGGATGGATATCAGGGGAAACTTCCTACCAGAGAGGTAGAATGCCTTGTGGAAAAAACTCTCCCAGGGTCCAGCGGGCACCCCGTCATGCAGGTAGGTGACAAAGCATTGGCAATGTACTGAAGGGCACAATCCTGTGCCTCTGTAGCGCCTTAGCATAGATGCTTCCTACAGCGACAGAAGAGGTTCCTCCATTCCTGCAGTAAATCCACCTCTCCAAGAGGCAGCTGCTAGGTTGGCAGAATTCTTCCCTTGACCTAGGCACAATTATACTGAGGGTTAGGTCCACCAAGCATGGCGCTCGGTGCATGACATTTTTCCCAGCCCTGTGTGGAGTAGCTAGGTTGAGCTCATTTTTAAGTGTAGATCAGGCCCAGGTCTTTTCCAGCTCTAATTTCTGTGCCCCCCATGATCCTGTGCATGGCTCTGCCATTTAATCACATGTGGCAGACAGGTCAGTTCATGGGTGCCTTTTCCACTTCGCTGCGTGTACCACACAGGTCATCCCACGTGTGGTTGAGCACGGCTGTGGGATGCTGCCGGCTCTTGTTTTTTGCTGCCTTCAGGCCTAGCGGAGCTGAGGCAGTGTCTGACTCCCCAGCCACAGTCTCTCGTTAGAAAGAAATTAAAAGCCACTCAATTTTGGCTAATATCCCTCTGTAGGCCTTTAACTCCACCTGTGACTAACCCATTCATAATAGCTCTGCTTTAGTGGCTTGGGTTGATGTATCCTCAATTAATTTGGGAGGCGAGCAGAATGGCCATATCTCTTTGTCTCCCCATTTTCTACTCCCCGTCCTGTAGTCTGTGTTTTCCAGCTATTTCATCATTCCCCCAGTCCATCTTTCCTCTCACTCTGGCATTTTCTTCCCTAACTCCAGGTTGTGCCTTTCATTCCCCTTTGTTCTCCTCTTGTTCGTTAACCTCCCTCTTTCCCCCTTACCCTTCTCTCTTCCCCTTGCCTTTGCCACCACCTCCCTCTCTTTCCTACCTCTTCCTCTCTTCCTCCTTCCTTTTCTCTCCCTCCTTTCCCCTTTCCCATTCTTTCTCTCCCCCTCTTCCATCACTCCATTTCCCCCTTCCTCTTTCACCTTCTCTCACGCACACACCCGATTTTTCTCCCTCTGCTGCCCCTTTGTTTCATACCTCCCTTTACTCCTCCCCCTCCCCGCTCTCGATTATTATTAATGATAAAGGCTAAAACATCACATCAGTAATTTCTGAGTGAGTTTTGCAATGAAACTGGGGCCTTATCAGCCCCTCCCGAGTGCCACAAATTTTACTTTTGCAATTTCACGCCTTTGGTTATTATCACGCTGCTTCGTCCCTGCTCTGCCTCTCTCTTTCCCTTCCCCCTCCTCTGGAGAGAGTACTTAAACTTGTTTTCATTCCCTTATTCTTTATTTTTTTAATGTCCACTCTCTCTGGAGCCAGTAATGTTCTTCCTCTTTTTTCCTCTCCCATTTTCTGTTAATTCTGTGCCATCTGCCTTAGCATCTGTTAAAAATAAAATTTCCCTCACAGTGAGAAGCCCTCCCTGTCTTGCTTCCCCTCCCCTCCCCTCCCCCCACGGCCTCAGCCCCCCCACTTTTCCTGCCAGTGTTGTCAGAAGCTGCTTCCTTCTCTCTTGGGGTCCCTCCCAATCCCACTCCCCAACTCCCTGCCTGCCTTTCGGATCTGGGTCAGCAGCCTTCACTGACACTTGGGGATCTGCCGAAAGGATGTTGCCGGGCTTTAGGAGAGAGAGGAGGTGTGCACACACCTCCATGTGCATTTGGGTCTGCATTGCCTTTGCACCTGGTGGCCCCTGTGTGCGGGTGGGCCTGCTCCTGGCACATGTGGGTGCACACAGGTGCATGTGTGAGGAGAGGGGTGCAGCTGACTGACTGTATTGGGGGGGAATTGGCACACGTGTGAGAGTGACTATGCAACCATGTGGGCCCAGCCTCGGAGGGCTGCACTGATCCCAGTGACGGGGCACCTCGCTGGCGTGTGGCACTAGACCAGCCGGGGAAGGGGAGGTCCCTTTTGCTTCTGCTTAGAAGAGGGGTGAGAGTTCTGCTGAGATGAGCTTCAGTTCTCGTGTTTGGCTTTCTTGGGCGTTGATGGGCATAGAACAGAGCTCCTGGGATGCTGGGGCACTCAGCTGATCCCCTGGCCCAGAGAGAAAGAGGCTACATTCCTGCTTTGCAAGTCACTCCTGTATATGGATCAGCTTTGAATAAGAGATGGGCCATAACCCAACCCCCAGCACTGCGGGGAAGAGGGCTCACCAGCATGCACTTAGAGCACAGCCCTCGTTAGAAATCGTGACATCTGGCATGAGTGGGGAATTCTGCTGTGACAGCATTTGACACCCACTATGCACAGCTGCTAGTGACTACCCAGGTGCAAGGCAATGGAGAATCCAGCCCAGGGACTCAGGAGTTTGGGGCTTTGTTCCCAGATCCACTACAGACTTCCTGTGTGACCTTAGGTGGGTCACAGTAACGTATCTGTGCCTCAGTTTCCCCATCCAATGGGCTGGACTCAATCTACTGTTTATGAGGTGCCAAGCTCCATAGAAATGTCTATACACAAACAAGCACCTCTGAACTGAGTGGGGCTTCCAAATCTGAGTCACCATCTGGCCCCTGTCTGTGATGGGCTCATCCAAACACCCCCAGAAGACTTGGAGGGATTTTGGGTGAGGTTCTCCTTTGCTTTCAGTCAGTATCATCCCGGGGAGGCTTTGGGGCATGGGTCCTCAGAAGATTCTTATGCTGAGTGGCATTTTTGACAGTACTTACATAATAATCAGCATAAATAATCATTAATATGTCGCCCATGTATAGCGCACACAGACAATGGCTCAACTCCCCTGGCCTGCAGCACAGGTGTAGCTGTGAGGCTCAAGGACTGCTCAGCGTCAAAACCTTCTCAAGAGCTTTGTGGTCCCCTTGTGGTGCCATGTGGTAGGAGAATGGGCCTTCCTAAAGGGGGGATGATCTGCTGGGACTTTACTGGCCAGAGCTGCAGAGAGGGGTGTGCCATCTGTGCATGTGTGCATGCGTGTGTGTGCGTCTGCTACGTGTGTGGCTGCACAGATGCAGATTTGTGCATCTTGTCATATGTCTGTAGGTGCATTGATTCGTGTGTGTACTTGTGCATACGGCTGTGTTTGTTGGCATATGTCTTTGGGTGTCTGCCTACGTGTGCATTATGTCTGTGTGCATGTGTCTGTGTCTGGCATATATCTGTATGTGCATTCATGTGTGTGAGCACATATGTCTGTGTGCATGTGTCTGCGTGCGCATTCGTGTGTGTGCGCGCATATGTCTGTATTCATCAGGCAATGGCTTTGTGTGTCTCTGGGTGTGTGTGCATGTGTTTGTGTGTGTGCATGTGTGTCTCAATAGGTGCATGCCTGTATCATGTACATGTGTATCCGGGGGCGGGGTGAGCAAAGGCCTGGAGACGAAGAGCCCTGCAAGTTTGCACTGAGCAAGTCCCCCCTCCCCCTCCCTGCAGCTTTTCCATTAACAGCCACATTCAGGGAGCTCAGAAACAGCACGATTGTGCCCCCGCACAATAACCTCCCTGGCTTTGATAACAACCAGCCCCCTTAAGCCCTCTCGCCTGTCCCCCCCCCCACCCCTCTGCTCTCCCTTTGAGCGGCGCCGACAATAGCCAGGCCTGCTGCATTGCTCCCCACAGCCGGGGCGGTCACACAAAGCCAGGGGGAGCTTACAGGAATTCTTTGGCAGGCTCCTGGTTGCTGAGGAGAAGAAGGGCCCTTCATACTCAGAAGCTGTCTCTTTGCCCCTGGCCCTATTCTCTCCTCATGTTTGATAGACACTGAGCCACAATAATCTCTCTCTGCCCCGAGGGGAACAACAGCTTTTGTGAAACAGATTTTTACAAACTGTTTTGACCCCATCACCCCCTGCCTCCCCCCAGTCCCCTTCAGATCACTGGCTGTATCAATGTCACATAATTAAATCAGCTTTCCTGTTTGCCTCTGCTTCCTGCTAATTGTTTGCTCACAGCCAGGATTAACCAGTCAGGGTTATTTTTCACATTTCCGCATGCAGGTTGGCCGCAGGAAGCTGCACGCTGCACTTTTCCTTGTCCTCGGCCCGTTTCCCATCCTTCCCCAACGCCCCACCGGCAAACGAGCCCCTGCAATGGAGGGATGCCGGGCAGTTGTCGGGGGTTAGCTGGGAATGGTGAGCACTGGTGGCTCTAGCGCTGCAGATTTTGGGGAGCAAGAGGCAGGATGGTTTCATTATTTTTCTGCCCCCTTTTGGAGGTGGGAGGCAAGATTTTCGGAAGAGACCAGTGATTTTGGGAGCCCAGCTTGACACCCAAACATCAGAATGTGCCAACCCCCTGCCCTCTGCCAATCAGGCCCTCTCAAGTATCTCAAGTTGCACCCCTCAAAAATTAGGACACCCGGTTGTTGCTTTTGAAAATCTCAGCCTAACTGTTGCAAGTTTTTATTCTTATTCTTAGAGATGAGTCTGGAACAATGTACAGAGCTGGTGA
Organism: Terrapene triunguis; assembly: GCF_002925995.2. Lineage (NCBI taxonomy): Eukaryota > Metazoa > Chordata > Testudines > Emydidae > Terrapene > Terrapene triunguis. Next base: position 4,081,197 of record NW_020664661.1, on the reverse strand, counting down.
CTGGGAACTGATCAGACATTTTCCATCAACACCTTTTTTTTAAAAGATGGAAAATGGTTTTTTTTGACAAAACAGAAATGTTGATGGAAAATGTCCATTTTCATCAAACACTTTCAGGGTTTCGTCAGTAACCCCCAAACTGAAAAAAAATCATTATTTTTGCAACTGGTTTTTGGTTGCCAGAAGCCAAAACATTTTCACTTTTTGATGAACGCTCCCTCTCCCTTCCTCCCCCAAATCCCAAAGAACATTTTAGACCAAAACAAAGCAAAATATTCCATTTTTGTCTAAATTTCTTACAGGTAACTCCCCCCCAACCAACCCCTTTCCCAACCAGCTTTACTGTTCAGCTTTGAATCTGAGGGTGATTGGAGGGGGCTGAGAATCCAGCCTGGCCCAGATACAAATTCAGTAGCAGTCCCTATTTATATATAGCTTTAGAGTGGAACCTCCAAAAACTTATAGAAGGGTGGGTTTTTCTTCTAAATTTGGCTCCAAACCATGCTGTGTGAGCCTATATATTATTATTAATAATGATTTATTTGTACAAATAATCATAGAATATCAGGGTTGTAAGGAGCCTCAGGAAGTCATCTAGTCCAACTCCCTGCTCAAAGCAGGACCAATCCCCAGATATGCTTTTGCTCTAGATGGCCCCCCTCAAGGGCTGAACTTATAACTCTGGGTTTAGCAGGCCAATACTCAAACCACTGAGCTATCCCCCCCAATAATACTTTGCTCTCCTACAATAAAGCACCTTTCATCTGCATATCTCAATGGGCTTTACAAATGTTGGGCCTAACACTATAAGCTTTACTTGCTTGAGTAACCCTGACTCATGCAAGCAGCACCATAGCCCTCAGTTGGGCAGCTCTCGTGAGTAAGAATTACTTGCGTGAGTAAGGGTTTGCTGGATGGAGCCTTAGGCAACACAGTGCCACTCAACATGCAATTCACAACCTCTTACTGCTTTGCAAAATGTTTCAGCTTTCTGATTTTTTTCGTGTTTGTTAGAAGGAAATTCCATCCAGTGACTTACGGTTTTGATGATTGTGCTGATTCAGCGGGATTTCCGACCTTGGGAGATTCCAAAGGGGATAAGGTTTTACTCTGAGGAAAATAACCACACAATCCCTTTGCAATAGAGAACCACAGATTTGGTGGGGCCCAAAACTTCAGTGCATTAAGATTCTATTGCCAAAAAAATAGTTTGCTAAGGGCTCAGCAGTGGCCTTGCCATGAGCCCTGTGTATGAAGCACCACGTTGTTGCATTGCACCTGGAACAGCTGAGGACACATAGCGTGACTCAAGAAGTTGCAATCTGCCTCGCAGCCTCTCCTTGCTTTGGGGAGGGGAACCTGCATCCCCACACCCATGTATGTGGTACAGTGTACATTCCCAGCATGCCAGTACAGCTGGTACACGGGTGGGAGGGAGTGGCTAAAAATCTGGCCCTGTGTAAACACAACAGGCTGAAATCCAGATCTCCCCTGCTGTGCCTCTAACAGGGACATTCTTGCCATCTGATCATTAGTATTTATATTATGGTCACACATAGAGGCCCCACCTGAGATTATATCTCCATCGCACTAGGTGCTGAACAAACACATAGGGAAACACAGTCCCTGCCTCCATGAGCTTACAGTCTAAGCAGAGTCCCTTGCTTAAATGGGGGACTATTCAGTTGCTTTCTGACTAGTTGCCTGATGGCCCATCGGCTGGTGAAGCCCTCATCTTATTCAGACCAATCTCCGACTGAAGCCAACATGAAATTTGCCTGAGTAAGTGATGCTGGCTCCAGCCCTGGATGTTTAGTGTCTGAGGTTTTTTTGGGTGGCTATTAATTAATTTGCTAATTATTAGGCTGATGGATGGTTTAGTCGATGGTTGGGCAGCTGATGGTTGCTTTGTTGGATAGCTAATAACATTAACCACAGGAATTTCTTCTAATCTTGATTCTGCTGCTGCTTTGCTTGGGCAAGTCTCTCTGCCTCAGCTTTTCCATCTGTAAGGTGGAGATAACAATTTCTAGCTCAGGACAGTGTTATGAACATGAATTAGCTCATGCTTGTTGAAGGCACTTTGAAAATGCAAAGTGCAATTACCTGATTGTCCAACTAACAAGCTGGATTTCTGGTTAGCAGGGTGGTAAGCACTTAAGAAATAGCTGGAACAGCATAATCTAATATTACAACACAATTTAGGCCAGGGATCTGGGCCAGACTGGATCCAAAATCAGTGTAGGGTTAGGAATTTGTGTCCTAAGGGTCAGATTTGATGATTTACCAGATTTCAGCCCAAATGATGGAATCTAGTGAGATCAGCTGCCCTTGCACGCTTTCCATGATAGTGGGCTGCATTCAAAGCATATCTGGCTAACAGGTTCCTTTTGGCTTTGGATCTGGCCTGCACCCAGAACTGTATGAGGGAGTGTAGGTCCAAGAGGCTAAACATCTCCCAAATTCATGTGTGGATGGGATGCAGGAAGATCTGAGGTTCTAGTGTAGGCCCATCACTAATCACAAGTATTCTGGCACTGGAGAATGAGCCCACAGCCATCAGCCCTTGTATGATCATTATGCAGATTAATCTTGCAGTTGATTCTGTTGCTCTTAGAGTGCCAAACCTTGATGTCCTCACTCAGACAAACACTCACTGGATTCAGCTGGGTGCAAGCTGCCTGAGCAATAAGCATATAAAATGGAGGCAGGGCTAAGAGATTCAGCCCACTGATATTTGATTTGTGGTATATTTATTACTCTGACTGCTGTTGTCATTCTAAGCAGGGTTGAGGTCAGATCTCTGTCCATGGTACTGAAAGATCCCTTCTTGTATAACTTCTCTATAGTTTTCCTAGAAACTTTCTAAAGAACAGGCCATTGAATGAAACCTGTTGTTCTAAAACCATGACACATTTTCTATAAGATTATCCATTCAAAGGCTGCTGGAAAAGTCATAAATATATTTCTGAATGGAGTAAAACCTGGATTCTAATTGTATTCTTACAATAGTGGTTTTTTTTAAGTGTGGTCCTGGGTCATCCATGGGTAAAACAATCCCATGGGTTCTGGTGCCCTGTAGGATGACATATTTTGAGAATCAAGCAGAGGGTGGCTTAGGGGAAGGTCTCAGATAGTCTGTCTTTATAAGTGATCTGCAGAATTAAAGAGCCGAAGGACTCTTGTTCTAGGAAAAATAACAAGTGGCTCAGAAACGATACGCGTGGTACAAACCATAAGCAAGAAAATCAGGTTAGAATTCATGGCATTATTGCGTTGGAATAGATCTGTTGTGGGGCCAATTGGCCATCCCCTTGCACTGGGTTAAGAGTGATTTCAGGACTGTCTACCGAGGTCCTACTATAAACACTGCCTGTCTCAGAGCAGTATTAACCCTTTATGTTATAGTTGATGTTGGTAACACTCTCTATTATTGAGGTTGGCCAACACTTCCCATTATAAGACCCTGTTTTCAGTTGCTTATAACTTTGCCAAACTTTGCCTGTTTGGCAGAAAGTTTAGATGCTTGGTGCCTGCCACAGGCTGAATGTTTTGGGAAATGTCACCCAAAACAGTTCAGCCATTTCCAAGAACAAAACTAGGGAAAAATATTTTGTTTTGCCCAACTTAAAAAAAATTAGGGCAGGCTTTTCGTTGAGAGGCTCCATGCTTTGGAGAAGAGACTTGAAATTTGGCTGGGGTGGCCTTTGTGTCAGTGATGTGCCTTTTGACAGCTCTATGAAAATCTGTCCAAATTGGGCCAAGTTATAAGTCAGTGAAAAATCACAGCTTTCACATGTTCTAGACTTACTACAGCTTAACAGCTAAAATCTCTGCAGATTCCATCCTCCCTGAGCATGCTCCATCCCATCACAACATCTAAGACTGCCCATGTGCCTTCCCACAAAGCAGCTGAACCATGCTCCAGCCCCAGGGCTACAGGGGATCAGAAGGAATTTCCCTGTAATTGCTGCTCTGGACCAGGGTGGGGCTGGGCACTGAGAGCAGGGAGCTTTCTCCTCTGTGCTATCTGTGACTGCCCCGCCCCCCCAGCATGAAGGCAGCCTGGAGGAGGAAGCTCTCCGATCTGAATACAGAGGGGACAAAAGACAGTCCAGGAGGGAGGGAAGGGAGTAGATGGTATAAGGAGTCTGGTGGGACTGGGACTGGATTGTTGGGGGAATGAACTGATTGGGAGGTGTGGATGGAGACCAGGACTTGCTTGACAAGGAGACTGGGAAGCAGGGGAAGGAAAGTTGGGACTGGTTGGGCAAAGAAACGAGGACTGGGAGCTCATGGAGGACTGGGAGCCAGTGAGGGAAATGGCAGGGTGGTGGTGGACTGGGAGCCAGGTTGGCTGGGAGGCAGGAGGGAACAAAGATCAGATAAGGAGCTGGGGGTGCAGGGAAGACTGGGACGGGCTGAACAAGGAGACCAGGATGGGAACCAGCATGTATGTGTGGGAATGGGGCACCGGGAGTGGAGAGAGACCTGACAAGGAGCTGGGATGCTGGGGGAGAGCTGGGACAAGGAAACAGGGCAGGAGGTGGGAGAGAATGAGATTTCATGAGGATCCTGGGGCAGGAGACTAGACTTGGGAGCCAGTGGGGGTGGGAGGGGAAAGACAGATAAGATGAGGAGCCAGGAGCGGGAACTGAGACTGGCTGGGCAGGGAGACTGTTGCTGGATGTGGGGAGGAGGGGAGACAGGGGGTGGGGAGAGACTTGAATTCAGACAGAAAGGCCAGAGCGGGAGGCTAGGACTGGCTGGGCCTGGAGACTGGGACTGGACTGAGAAGCCTGAGAAGTGGAGACTAGGATTGAGTAGGCAAGAAGAACAGGACTGGGACAAGGAGCCAGGGGTTGGAAGAGACAGGACTAGGGCAGGTACAGGTGAAACAGGTGGACAGGAGGGGACAAGCATGCGGCCGGGGGTGGGGGAGAGGCAGAAGACTCTGTGCCCAAAACAAGTCTGGATTGGAACCCAAGATTCCTGAGTCTCACCATTCCTCTGTTGTCAGCAAATATCTGTGAAACCTAGTGCTGGTGCACACAGAGGATGACAACCTACTACTTCTGTCAGGTACTCTGTTAGCTGAAGTGGCAGAGGTCTGTGTGATAGATTTAAAGGTTCCAACCTTGCTGATGACCCACGTGAATGTCAATATGAGGCCATTTCTGTTTTACCAGTTTGCTCTTTTAAAAACCTAGGAAATTCCAGGCCAAAAAAAGTACATTAAAAGAGCATTATTAAGGTTGCAAAGTCAAGCATTCAAAGGTTAGGAAATGCCAGAATTAAGGCTGCCTGTGCATGATCAGTTGTTATTTTTCCCAGGGCCCCTGCCTCATTCAGTGCACAGGATGGAACTGCTCTGGGGATGATTCAGGATTGGTTAGTGAAGGAAGATGTAGTCTATAGGGCCCCAGCCTCGTTTGTTGCAGAAGTTGGAAGATGTGCTGTGAAAGAGTCAGGGGATTGTGGGGAGAGAGAGGAGGGCCTCATCGTTAAGGTAGTTGAATGCTACCTCGGAGAACTGGATTCCATCCCTGCCTCTGCCACTGAGTTTCAATGTGATGCTTGGAAGTCACTTACATCGAACTTCAGGGAAGGTTGCTATTTGTGTGTTCCTCATTTTCTGGGTGCCTGACTGAAGACTCTGGGGTCTAATTTGCAGAAGTGCTGAGCACTCCGAGCTGCAACTGATGTCAACTGGAGCTGTGCTCTGAACATGGAACGTGCTACACAATGCTACATAGTCTGAAAAATCAAGTCCTAGGGGTCTTTATTTGAGCACTCAAAACTTTTGACATTTATGTCTCTGTGCCTTAGTTCCCCATCTGTAAAACGGGAATAACGCCGCCCTTTCATCTCGCAGGAGTGTTGTGAAAATAAATTTGTTAATGTTTGAAGCACTCATATACCACAATGTTGTGTGTTATAGAAAAGTCTCTGCGGAAATAAATAATTCTGTTTTTGGAGCAGGGTTTGGACAGAGTGCTGTACATAAGGCCTAGGGACACACATTGAACAATGAGAAAACAAAATATTAAATAACTGCTCATTAGCTGAGCACCATCCATCCTGTGCACTGAATGAGGCAGGGATCCTGTGGGAAAAAAATAGTATGTCATCATGTCATTAAGGACTGTATCATAATGTATATGTACAGGAGGCTGAATTAAGGTTCCACAGGCATCCTTAATTCTGGCATTTCCTAACTTTTGAATGCTTGACTTTGCAACCTGAATAATGTTCTTTTAATGTAGGGAGGTGTTATGGTCCTATATATACATTTTCTGGGAATAAGAAATAGCTGGAACAGCGTCATATAATAGCCAGATATGGACCAGGGATCTTGGCCAGAGTTAGATCCAAAATCAGTGTGGGGTTATGGATTTGTGTCCTGATTCAGGTCTAAGGGTCAGATAGATGGCACACTCACTGGCTTCAGCTGGGTGCAAGCTCCCTGAGCAAGAAGAGTATAAAAATGGAGCCAGGGCCAAGAGATTCGGCTCATTGATATTTGATTTGTGGGGTGTGTGCGTGCGTGCATATTTCTGTGTGTGTGTGTGTGT
>NW_020664661.1:4046871-4074612 GCF_002925995.2 Terrapene triunguis | reverse complement strand
TATCTCCAGAGGCTGGTGGAATGTCTTCTTCTTTACCAGGTTAGGAAATGTCTCCTTAGAGCTAAGGAGGAAGGACATCTTTGTTCACATGAGCTCTTAGTTACTTGACTAATGAGAGTGTTTGGATTGATGATGGATCTGTAATATATTAATGAGTGTCTAGCTTAAGCAGTGCAGTAGAACTGATTTCAGTGCTGGAAGAGATGAAAACAGCTAGAGGGAGGGAGAAGGGAAAGGAATGTAGAGAAGGTGGAGGAGGAGATGGAAGAAGGGGGTGAGCCTGATCATTGCCTGAAGTGCTATAATCCAGACACTCCCTCTGGGCCATGGTAATAATATTGGCTGCTTTATACGATGACTGCTGTTTCATATTTGTAGATAGTGCTGCTGATGTGCTCCTCCCCCTCCTGAGGAGCTTGCAGTCTTGGAGAGGTAGGCCCTGACATCACATAGGGATACATGTGATAGGTCAAAGGAGAGGGAGGAAGATTTATACCCCTAAGGTTAGGAGGCTGCTTGAGCTGGGTGGTACCGGTTGTGCAGGCATCTTTCACATGTATCAAAGTGATTTACCAGAATGCAGAGGATGGGCCTCCACTTGCTCACCTTCTCTTTGAAGTCAGGGAGGTGATGTGTGTGATCAAGGCAAACAGGATTCTGCAGATGGCGTCACCCACCACTGAAATGCAGCCACCTCTGGCATGGGATGCAGCACCTTGAAGAACTGGGGGCGGATGGTAGGATTTGGAGAAATGTCCTTACTATTAAATGAGCATCACTAAGAGGTGGAAACTTACATCCTGCTATACCCAGAGCAGTACCCATACCTTCAACATACCATTTTATACCATGTATTTTTACTTATAGTGTGTTCAGTCAGGATATACATGTAACAGAGTGGTAAACTGAACTTAACATGTACATGTCACTGACTCACCCTCACTATGCCCACTAGCCATCTGCCCTGTGATTAGTTCCAATATAATTTTTCTCTTTCTCAGTATAGTTGGGCTTATGGGAACTAAAATGTTAGCATTAAAGTTTAACAGGCTGGAGTTAAAAAAAATAGCCCCAATAACTTTCTCAAATGTTTCTAACATACGTTTTACTGCCAAAGTTGAATCCTCTGCAGAATACATGATGGGGTGGTAGAAATGTTTTATTGGTTTTCATTTGGGATGATTTGCATAACTCACTCATGAACAGGTCTGGTCTGGAAACTCCAGTGAAAGGCAGATGTGAAATTTCTTAACAATTTTCATTAAATTATTTCCATTTTCCAACCAGCCCTACTGCTGAGTAATGGACACGGCTCATACCCCACTGCCATTTGGGTAGGAGAAGCTAGATCATGTCATCCAGCATCTCTATTTCACAAGAGCTGATATAGACTCCCACTCTGATCACACCAAAGCTATGAAATAGAGGTGGCTTTAAGCACAGAAAAGCCAAGTGACTGCATTTCCTGACTATTGACATTCAGAGTGCTGCTCCTTTACATGCCTCTAAGCATCTCAAGTCCACTCAGGGAACTCTTCGTGGCCTACATGCAAGATACGTCTGAGTAGCAGGACATTCTAGACAGGTAAAATTTTTTAAAGCTTTGGACTCGATCCTGTGAGGTGCTTACTCACTGGATGTTGCGGATGCCAGCACCCTACAAGATCACACCCTTTGTTTGCACAGGACGCGTAGATCATTCTAGCAGAAGCAATGCTCAGATATTCCTCTTCCAGGGAAAGGGACATTCCCAAACCTTTAACAAAGAGGCTGCTTGAAGTGGCCATGTTGGGAGCCCAGAGAAGAGTGGTAGGGCCCTCCAACTGTTTCTGAAGTTCTGAAAGCCCAGTTTTCACTGGAACACTGCACACTGGTGCACAGATCACACTCCCCCAGACCAACTGGTGAAATCCAAACTTTTAAAAACTCCTGCGGATATTTCCTCCTTCTGGGGCCTACAAACATGGCCCCTTCCAGCTTTCCATTTGGATTTGGAAACTGCAGAATGTTGTTTGTCCACTAGAGGGCACATGGGCCATTTCCTCCTAAAAATGTGAAACTGAAACATTTAAAAAGAAACACTGACTAACAAGCAGCCTAGTGAAATGGCCCGCAAGGCGTGCCAGCCCGGGTGCCAGCCTGACTCCCTTGCCCCTTCCCATCACGATCAGGGTCACAATGCATGATGGGTCATTTCCCTGGGAGGCGGGTGGAATTTTGCAAGGCTGACACAATGGAGTGTAACTATGTGCAATTATCCTCTGACCTGTTAAAGAGCTCAGCATGGGAACACTCAACCTGGGGTTCTGATGATATCTGAGCGCTAATTCTGAGGGTGCCAGGAAAACTCCCATTGATGTATAGCTTGATATAGTCACCTGTATTTGTGTGTATCGCAGTAATACAGGTACATGTAGATATACACACACACATGCACCCTCTAGAGCTGGCAAAGTAAATTAGACTTAAATGACTCTTTGGAAACAAAATAAATCAGATAGGATAATAGTACCATCATTTTATCTCATTTGTTCCCATACAATTAGGAGTTTTACTGCCATGTTGTGACAGGTGACTGTGTTTGACCTTTGACGCTTGGTTGGCTGGCTGGTGCTCAAACTAATGAAGACCCTTAATGGATTGGCTTTTGTGAGGCGCTGAGCAGTGGGGTTAAAGAGAGAATGGTGCTGCAGACAGAGTCCAGAGAAGATCCTTCAATTAAACCTGAAGTCTATTAGCAAAGAAATATTGAGGAGGTTGAGAGTTAGCAATGATTTAACCATCAGGTCTTCTTTGTGATTCGTTAGAATTAAAAAAAAAATCACCCTGGTTATTTATTGTTGGACGTGTGCGTGGACTACTTTCCAGTTGGGTAAGAGGGAGAAAGCAGACCCGTTGGCCTTTATAGGCCAGGTATTAAGAGACATTGTGCCTGGGTTGGCTAGCCTCTTTGTGCTCCCATCCGATCTCGCAGTGGACAAGGGATTGAGGACAAATGAGGCAATAGCGGAAGCAAATGGAGAGTGATGCTGCAAAAGATCAAAATAGATCTCTGGGATAAATAAGACTTTTAGGAGCTTAATTGTTTTTCATGATGTAAATAAATTACAATAAAAGAAGGGGAACAGACGGCTTGCATTGAGACAGAGGGCAGTGTGGGGTGGGAGACGGGGACAAGTAATGAAGAGGAGAGGATAGGAGGAGTCCAGTGTGGGACAGAAGGGGGTTTGGAGCTGTGAGGAGTGGTGTGGAATGGATATGACAAGGAGGGGCAGGAGGTCAGATCTTCATGAGATACAGGGAATCTGTAGAGACACGGGAGCATAGGCATTACTAGGATGGAACTGACTCATGGTATCATGGTATCAGTGGCCAGTATCAGCTATTTGGCGGGAAGGTGCAAGTAATTCCTCAGTGGGTAGATGTGGGATAATCTGCTCCCCATGAAGGTCTCATCCTAATCCCTAGAGATTGGTTGAGCTCTGCAGCATGAGGGTTTTTATCCCTTTTTGTTACCATTAACTCTTAGACCCCTGGATAGTCTTGCTATCCCTATAAACTCCCAGTCCCATTTATGAACTGTGCTAAACTCTTGGCCTCAGCACCATCCTGTGCTAATGAGTTCCACAGTCTAGAAGTACATCCTTTGATCAGGTTTAAATCTGCTGCTTTTCAGTTTCATTGGAGGTCTCCTTGCTCTTGTGTTCCGAGGCAGGTGAGACCAGCAGCTCCCGCTCTCCCTGCAGTCAGGGGACAGAGCAGATGCAATGGGGAAAGCAGCAACGGCACATGTTGTTCAGGGGATCTCTGCAGCAGGCAGTGTGGGTGCTGCCTGGCGTCTAATGCATCAGACACATTAGCGGTCTGTACGTGCTGTAGCGAATACAGTGTTAGTATTTGTATTCCCATAGCAGCTAGAGGCCCTGACCCAGACGAAAGACATCATTTTCAAAAGTGCCCAAGTGATTTAGGAGCCTAAAATCCATTTTGAAAAATGACTTAGGCACCTGTGTCAATGGTAGTCAATGCGAGTTCGGCTTCCAAGTCACTGAGGTGCGTTTGAAGATTTGACCCCAGTAAGGGGCACTGCACAGACACAATGCGGGATGACCCTGCCCACAGCTCACAGTCTGCATAGACAAGAGGGGAAACAGACACCCAGGAAGGGGAGGGGCCTTGCCTGAGGTCACAGGCAGAGCCAGGCACAGATCCCATACCCTACCCATTAGCCTGTGCTGCTTCGTCCATGCTATGCACAGGTTCAGAGTGCAGCTGTAGGTGTGTCTGATTCTCCTACCACTGGCCTACACACCCAACAGCGTATAGAGGAAAAGGCCTCATAGGAAATACATTCGCTTTTGGAAGCGGTCATGGTCCTAGTGAACGTGCTATTTGTTCTGCAGTTTCTTTCCCCATGTTTTGTTGCCAAGGAAGTTTTCAGAACATTCCAATTTTTGATTCTTTAAGTTCCTCTGCCCCTGCTGCTTATTTCTTCTTCAGCCCTTTACTGATGATGCCACAAATTATTGCTCTGGAAGTGACTGGAATGACAAGAACAGAGGACAAGGAAAAGAGGTCCGATTCTGATCTCAGTATCAATATGGATTGACTCCACTATCGCCAAAGGCTTTACATCTGTTTGAGGAGCCAGCTCTGTAGTGAGCTCTGTGCAGCTGCAGTTATCTGCCCATTGTAGGATTGGGGTCTTACACTGGTGGAGTTGAGAGCAGAATCTGATGGTGGATCAAACGAGAAACAAAAGATCCTATTTTCATGTGCATTTTCCTTCTAATAAAAGCAAAGAGACAAGACAGAAAGCCTTAAACGGGACATAAATCATATCCACTTTAAGGCCCCTTTACGCTGCCAGAAAGATGTAAAGGACCCCTTAGTGTCAATGGGAATCAGACCCTAAATATCTGCCACATACACAGAGTTAGCTCTGTTTGGTTTTTCCTTCATTCCACGAGGCATCAGGGGGTCTTTCCAGCCACAGGAGTGGGCGTTGTGTCATAGAATCATAGAACTGGAAGGGACCTTGAGAGGTCATCTAGTTCAATTCCCTGCACTCAAGGCAGGACTAAGTAGTATCTAGACCATCCCTGACAGGTGTTTGTCCAACCTGCTCTTAAAAATCCCCAATGATGGAGATTCCACAACCTCCCTAGGAAATTTATTCCAGTGCTTAACCACTCTGACAGTTAGGAAGTTTTTCCTAATGTCCAACCTAGACCTCCCTTGCTGCAATTTAACCCATTGCTTCTTGTCCTATCCTCAGCGGTTAAGAAGAAAAAATTTTCTCCCTCCTCCTTGTAACAACCTTTTATGTACTTGAAACTATTATGTTCCCCTCTCAGTCTTCTCTTCTCCAGACTAAACAAACCCAATTTTTTCAATCTTCCCTCATAAGTCATATTTTCTAGACCTTTAATCATTTTTGTTGCTCTTCTCTGGACTTTCTCCAATTTGTCCACATCTTTGCTGAAATGTGGCACCCAGAACTGGACACAATACTCCAGCTGAGGCCTAATCAGCACGGAGTAGAGCAGAAGAATTACTTCTTGTGTCTTGCTTACAACACTCCTGCTAATACATCCCAGAGTGATGTTTCCTTTTTTTGCAACAGGGTTACACCGTTGACTCATATTAGCTTGTGATCCACTATGACCCCTAGATCCCTTTCTGCAGTACTCCTTCCTAGGCAGTCATTTCCCATTTTGTATGTGTACAACTGATTGTTCCTTCCTAAGTGGAGCCCTTTGCATTTGTCCTTATTGAATTTCATCCTATTTATTTCAGACCATTTCTCCAGTTTGTCCAGATCATTTTGAATTTTAATCCTATCCTCCAAGGATAATACAACCCCTCCCAGCTTGGTATCATCTGCAAACTTTATAAGTGTACTCTCTATGCCATTATCTAAATCATTGATGAAGATATTGAACAGAACCGGACCCAGAACTGATCCCTGGGGGACCCCACTCATTATGCCCTTCCAGCATGACTGTGAACCACTGATAACTACTCTCTGGGAATGATTTTCCAATCAGTTATGCACCCACCTTATAGTAGCTCATTTAGTCAGTTTGCACTGACTGAGGTGGGTCAGAGGGCTCGGCCCTCTTTGCCAGGACATGGTTTCTAAACATAGCTCAAGCAAGATCCCTGCCAGGCCCTCCTTTCCTAATTCATCCCTCGACATCATCTTCATCAGTGATGAGCCCAAACGGAACCCCCAGATCCACACTTGGTTGAGTGGGGAGGGCAGAGTTTGAAAGCTGGATCCAGACCCAGGGGGTCTTGGGCCAATTTGTATAGTGGGGTGCTGAGAGCCGTTGAACCAAACTGTAAACCCTGGGTATAATGGAAACCACTTCAAGCCAGGGGGTTCTGCAGCATTCCCCACACCCCTAGTTCCAGCACCTATGTCCAGATCTGGGGATGAATTTTATGCCTTCAAACTCTTTTCTTTCTTTCTTTCATTTCCTCCCATACAGCAATCTTCCTCTCCCCCCACTTTCAAATACACCCCTCCCTCTCCTCCTCTCTTTGTCTCCCCCCACTTTGGGGATAATTTAACATGTTACACACTAACTTTCCAGTAATGGCACTCTGGCTTTTTGAAATTCTGCTTCCCTGTTTTATGGCTGGGCCTCTAATGGTTATCTCGCAGCTCTGCCTCTGGCGATCATGTAGGGAATAAATAGAAGCTGACACAGTAATTTACTTAAATCTTCTCCACTCTTTTGCAGCATTTTCCTCCAGAGGATACCCCCGAAACAACAATGATTTGAAATGTCATGCGTTCCTGCCCCTAGGCTACCGACAAATGAACATTAAATCTATTAACAACAAAAAAAATTAAATGTTTACTTTTCCGCGAAGGTAGGGAGACGCTGGCAAAGGGAAGGTTGCCTCCAATAAATTTCTTCTCAGTAATAAAGAGGTGTAGTTAATGTTCTCTCTAAGCAGAGCCGGCTCTCAGCCTGCATCTGAAGAGTATGGGGATAAGCTGCTGGAGAATCTTGCTAGGGCACCACTTACCACCTTGATTTTCTGGGCTGGGGATCTCCACTTTAGGTCAGCATTTGTGAGCATTACTGAGATGTTAAATCAGCCTGGCGTCATTATGAGTGGGGCATTCCCAGGCGTCCATCTGTCAAGGAGTTCATGCAGTTGTATCTGGGCATCAATGCTTTTATTCTTGCAATACCTCCAATGGAGGTGGTGCATATTATCCCCATTTTACAGTTGGGGAAACTGAGGCACTTGGCAGCTTTAGCAACTTGCCCAAGGTAAAGGTAGGAAATCTGGTTAAGACAGAAGTCATAAGAACATAAGAATGGCCATACTGGGTCAGACCAAAGGTCCATCTAGCTCAGTATCCTGTCTGCCGACAGTGGCCAACGCCAGGTGCCCCAGAGGGAATGAACAGAACAGGTAATCATCAAGTGATCCATCCCCTGTCATCCACTCCCAGCTTCTGGCATTCAGAGGCTAGGGATCCCCAGAGCACGGGGTTGCAAACCTGACCATCCTGCCTAATCCCCATTGATGGACCTAGCCTCCATGACCTTATACAGTTCTTTTTTGAACCCTGTTATAATTTGGGTCTTCATAACATCCCCTGGCAACGAGTTCCACAGGTTGACTGTGTGTTGAGTGAAAAAGTACTTCCTTTAGTTTATTTTAAACCTGCAGCCTATTAATTTCATTGAGTGAGTCCTGGTTCTTGTGTTATGAGAAGGAGTAAATAGCACTTCCTCATTCACTTTCTCCACACCAATCAAAATTTTATAGACCTCTATCATATCCCCTCTTAGTCGTCTCTTTTCCAAGCTGAAAAGTCCCAGTCTTATTAACCTCTCATCACTTGGAAGCTGTTCCATACCCCTAATCATTTTTGTTATCCTTCTCTGCACCTTTTCCAATCCTAATATATCTTTTTTGAGATGGGGTGACCAGATCTGCACTCAGTAGTCAAGATGTGGGTGTACCATGGATTTATATAGTGGCATTATGATATTTCCTGTCTTATTATCTATCCTTTTCCTAATGGTTCCTAGCATTCTGTTGCTTTTTTGACTGCTGCTGCACTTTGAGTGGATGTTTTCAGAGAACTATCCACAATGACTCCAAGATCTCTTTCTTGAGTGGTAACAGCTAATTTAGACCCCATCGTTTTATATGTAGAGTTGGGATTATGGTTTCCAATGTGCATTACTTTGCATTTATCAACACTGAATTTCATCTGCTATTCTGTTGCCCAACTGCCCAGTTTTGTGAGATCGCTTTGTAGCTCTTTGCATTCTGCTTTGGACTTAACTATCTTGAGTAATATTGTATTGTCTGCAAATTTTACCACCTCACGGTTTACCCGTTTTTCCAGATGATTTATCAATATGTTGAACAGCACTGGTCCCAGTACAGACCCCCAGGAGACATCACTATTTAGATCTCTCCATTCTGAAAACTGACCATTTATTTCTACCCTTTGTTTCCTGTGTTTTAACCAGTTACTGATCCATGAAAGGATCTTCCCTCGTATTCCATGACAGTTTAGTTTGCTTGAGAGCCTTTGATAAGGGACCTTGTTAAAGGCTTTCTGAAAGTCCAAGTACACAGTATCAACTGGATCACCCTCGTCCACATGTTTGTTGACCCCCTCAAAGAATTGTAATAGATTGGTGAGGCATGATTTCCCTTTACGAAAGCTGTGTTGACTCTTCCCCAAAATATCATGTTTATCTATGTGTCTGATAATTCTGTTCTTCATTATAGTTTCAGCCAATTAGGCTGGTACCGAAGTTAGGCTTACCTGCCTGTAATAGCCAGGGTCGTCTCTGGAGTCTTTTTAAAAAATTGGTACCACATTATCTATCCGCCAGTCATCTGGCACAGAAGCAGACTTAAGTGATAGGTTTCATACCACATGTACTAGTTTTGCAATTTCATATTTGAGTTCCTTCAGAACTCTTGGGTGAACATCATCTGGCTGAACCCAGGTCTGTGTACCAGTCCACTCTACATACTATGGCACTGCTAGGGACCTATAGCAATAGTTGACTAGGCCCCTCTAAGTCCCTCACAGGGCTCTCACAGAGCTTGGGGTGGAACAACATAAATCATTCTAATTAGAGGTGGGCTGAAATTGGCCCCCCCAGGATCTGAACTGTCCCAGCCCTATCCCTAACCTGGATCTGAACTTTGCAAATAAGTCCTGTTTTTCTACTGGGCCAAATTCCACTCCAAACTGAATGTCTTTAGCTCCAGAGTACGCTCAATGTCCCAGTGTCGCACTGAGGCACATTTTAATGTCAAAATCCTGTTGGGTGGGTTAAGATTCACTAGAATTCCTACCTCCATCCCACCACATATACTCCTCTGCCCCAATCTTGTGCTTGATAGAGGTGGAGAGGACGCATTGTTTGAGGGCTTCTTCCCAAGGGCTCATCCTTTGGTTCTGAGGCAAACAGACCACTGAGGAGTTCAGTGATTAAGGCACCGGCTTCACCCTTGAGACAATCCTGGCTCTTTCACCAACCTGCTGTGTGACCCTGAGCTAATGCCCCCAAATCAAAGGTGGCACGTCCTTGGGTCACCATGTTCTGAAACCTCAAAGTGCTCTCCATACTTAGGGCTGAGGTCCTGGTGCTTCTGCCATTGCTTCCCTAGAGTAACACTGGAGAAACCTTGGAAGTGTTGGAGTTAGGGTGACCAGACAGCACATGTGAAAAATCAGGACAGAGGGTGGGGGGTAATAGGAGCCTATATAAGAAAAAGACCCAAAAATCGGGACTGTCCCTATAAAATCGGGACATCTGGTCACCCTAGTTGGAGTTGAGATCCCCAAAGGCACTGGAGAAGTTAGGTGCTCATATGAACCTCTTGGGTCTGCGGAGCTGTTCTGGCAATCTGATGGGATCAAGATTTCTGGCACTTCCACTCCTGGTTATGGTATAAATAGCTCCAGATCAGCCCCTCACACTGTTCTCCGTCCCTCTCAGTCCTGCTCCTAGATGAGAAGAAGAAGGGAATTTATCTGAATATTTCAGTGCCTTAAATAAGAGATGGGTCCAAAGCAAATCCTCAGGCCCAACTATCCTGCAGCATGGGGGTTCTTTGAAATCAGAATGCAGACCCCCATTTTGGCATATGGCCCCTAGAAAGAGCAGCTTTGGAACTTTTTCAACTGAAAACAAATTTCACAGCAAATATGGGGTTTCATCAACACTGAAATTTTTGTGGCAAAATGTCAACTTAGAGAACATTTCTGAGGGTTTTTTTACAGAAACATTGAAAATGAAGCATTTAGTTTTGAACAGAAAATGTCAGAAATGTTTGTTTCGACATTTCTGAATTGGAATATTTTTCTGAACATTTTGTGCCACAGTATTTTGACTTTTCCATCCTGTTTCCGTATGAAAACAAATGTCTGAATATCGGGATTTCCTGCAGGATGGAAATTCTCTTCTCTGAGCAGCCCTGCCCCTGTCTCTAGAATGGGCTGAACCCATAGCACAGATCCAAATGCCCATGAATTTGGGAGCTGTTCAAAATCTAGATCCAGTTTATGCAATCCTGAAATAACAACCCCTAGCTCTTATCTAGCACTTTTCATCAGTAGATCTCAATGGGCTTTACAAAGGAGGTCAGGATCATTACCCCCATCAGAGAGAGAAACTGAGGCATAGGGAGGTGAAAGGACTTGCCCATGGTCAGCCAGCCCTGTGCTCTATCCACTAGGCCATACTGTATAAACTCTGTTTGAGACAGAGTGTGTGTTTGGTTGTAGAAATGGGCAGAGGTTCTGGGGAGGGGTCCTGCTCTTTTCTGAGCTGGGTTTGCCCATTCTGGTTATAGAGACATCCCAAAAGAACTTGCCACTCCAAAAGAGCATTGATCAAAGGAGCAGCTCTTGCGGCTACTGCTCTTGACAAAGGAACGAGACAGGAGAAATGAAATGTAAGCAGCTTGGGGCAGAAACCCAGGCATTGTCTATGCTTGTCTCAGTGTGAAGCAGAGTGCAGGTGCTGAACAACTAGCAACAATGAGGGGAAGTAGCAGAGGAGAGCTGATTCATTTAATTGGCTCTCATCGTGGGAGGCAGTGTAAGTCAGTGGGTCAGCACTGGGCTGGGAGTCAGGAGACCGGGTTCTGTGCCCAGCTCTGCTTCTCCGCATGACCTTGGGCAAGTTACACCCTCTCTGTACCTCTGTTTTCCCTCCCACCCATTGCCTATATTGTCTTTGAGTGCTTTGGGGCAGGGACTGTCACTTACTCTGTGTTTGTACAGTGCCTAGCACAATAGGATCTTGGATAGGACTAGCAATTGCTAATATGAGGCATATTAATAATATTTCACCTTTCATATGAGACTCTCAGCCTAGCAGCCTAACAGTATTCCTAGCAGAGAAACAGTTCCCTGTTTTACAGATGGGGAAACTGAGGCACGGAGTTGTTAAGCGACTTACCCAAGATCACCCAGCAGGGCAGTGTCAGAGGCAGGAAGAAATCCCATCTCCCCTCAGTCCTGTGCTTTAGCCACAAGACCACTCTCTCCACCCACATGTTCGCACTATCAAGTTTGTTGTCACTTGAAAATTAAAGCACTCACCATCCTTGGATTCAGCACTGGAATCTCCTGGTGTGTTTAAGAATTTCCCCCAAATGAGTTAGAATTCACTGCTGTGTCTGGACCCTTCTGCCTTACACCATTTTTGGTAACACCATAGTCAATGAAGGTTTGGCTGTGACAGCTCTGGAGAGGGAGGGGCTTTGGACTATGGGAATCATGGCTTTAGCTTTGTGATTTCCTGTGATCTTCAGGACTGGGAGATGAACCTCTGGAGATAAAGAATCCAAGGACCTGAGAGCCATTGGAAAAATCTCTTTTCTTTTCAACACATTTCAGACAAGCCTTGAGATCGGAAGAGAAGCATGTTCAAGAGAGTGGTGGAAGCCAACCCTGTGCCAGGGCAATCCTGCTGGCATCAAGTGGTTAGAGGACTCCGATCCACTGCCCACCTCCACGTGTCATTGACCAGCCTTCCAGCCTGTTCCCTTAAGCAAACAGGCCCAGATTGATGTTTGTCATTCGTGTTCATTGTCACAGCATGGAAACATCTCATGAGATAGCACCCCACTTCCCTGTGCTGGTTCTGCCTTATCAGCCAACCACTGAAGGAAAGACCCTGTGAGTCTCCTGCGTGCTTGGCCAATGACACTGCACAGGCCAATGCCTCACTGCTACCCTTTGGGGCTAGTGAGTGCAGGGTCAAGACTGATCCTTGCTCCTTCCCCCCCTTGTGGATCATGGCAGGTGAGCTGGATTAATCAGGCAGGCTTCTCCACACAGGCCATCTTGCTTTCAGTACCAAACCAGAGTGAAGGCACTTCTGGGCAGGCATCTGTTGGGATAAGGCACTCAGGCAGAAATCTCCTGGCTTGGGAGATTATCCACACAGGTATCTTCTGGCACTCACAGGGCTAATCATAGAATATCAGGGTTGGAAGGGATCTCAGGAGGTCATCTAGTCCAACCCCCTGCTCAAAGCAGGACCAATCCCCAACTAAATCATCCCAGCCAGGGCTTTGTCAAGCCTGACCTTAAAAACCTCTAAGGAAGGAGATTCCACCACCTCACTAGGTAACCCATTCCAGCACTTCACCACCCTCCTAGTGAAAAAGTTTTTCCTAATATCCAACCTAAACCTCCCCCACTGCAACTTGAGACCATTACTCCTTGTTCTGTCATCTGGTACCACTGAGAACAGTCTAGATCCACCCTCTTTGGAACCCTCTTTCAGGTAGTTGAAAGCAGCTATCAAATCCCACCTCAGTCTTCTCTTCTGCAGACTAAATAATCCCAGTTCCCTCAGTCTCTCCTCATAAGTCATGTGCTCCAGCACCCTAATCATTTTTGTTGCCCTCCACTGGACTCTTTCCAATTATTCCACATCCTTCTTGTAGTGTGGGGCCCAAAACTGGACACAGTACTACAGATGAGGCCTCACCAATGTCGAATAGAGGGGAATGATCACGTTCCTCGATCTGCTGGCAATGCCCCTACTTATACAGCCCAAAATGCTGTTAGCCTTCTTGGCAACAAGGGCACACTGTTGACTCATATCCAGCTTCTCGTCCACTTAACCCCTAGGTCCTTTTCTGCAGAACTACTGCCTAGCCATTTGGTCCCTAGTCTGTAGCAGTGCATGGGATTCTTCCGTCCTAAGCGCAGGACTCTGCACTTGTCTTTGTTGAACCTCATCAGATTTCTTTTGGCCCAATCTTCTAATTTGTCTAGGTCCCTCTGTATCCTATCCCTACCCTCCAGCATATCTACCACACCTTCCATGTTAGTGTCATCTGCAAACTTGCTGAGGGTGCAGTCCACGCCATCCTCCAGATCATTAATGAAGATATTGAACAAAACCAGCCCCAGGATCTTTAGGGCTAGGTTACACATAATAGCAAGTCTTGGGCCACGGCTCTGGGGTATTGTTGGCCCCCTTACATTTCATTTACTGCCTCCTTGTATCCTTCAGAAAATACCTGGGGAATGTCTTCCAACAGTGGGCCAGACTGGCCTGCCCTAGCTCATGCTGATGAGTACCTTATGCTGCAGATAACCTATTGAAATCAATGGGAGTTTTAGCACAATAAGGAACAGGACCCGACCTTCCACTCCACAGCACGTAGGCTCACTGTGTCTTCCCCAAAGCAATTGAGAGACTGTGCTTGATGGAAAGGATTGTGCCTCTTCCCTCCTCCAGAACCAGTCGGGCAGCTGATGACAAACAATCTGTGAAGAGCAAGGCAGACATGTTACACTGTACACACGTGATCCAATGGCACCACAACACATGCACTTCATACAGGAAACGGCAGAGTGTGTAATATACACAGCGCATGGATATAAATGGGTCTGGTTAAGTACTTCCTACAGGTGTACAATAGACTTAAGAATAGAGTGTTATACCATAGGCAGAGTTCATCTTATCCATGTAAATCATTGATTGAAAAGGGAATAGTTCTCACCTGATACTAAAAAAAATAATGTTCACACTTTCTTCTATAGCCTGACCCATATGAACAAGGGATCATGGCCTAATCTAATGGGGTAGATCTGCAACAGGTGTAAATGAATGTAACTCCATTGAAATAAATTAACACTAGCTGAGCATCTAGCCCTGGTTGTCTGTTTCTTGTTCTAAACTACACTTCCCCATACACAGCATCACCCCTTTGTACCTAAAAATAGCTTGAAATCAAGGACAATGCAAACAAACTGAATTTGCGCTGGAAGTGACCATTTTTGTTGCAATAAACCTCCTATGGTGTCTCTTCTTTTATTAGTTTGCTGGGCCTGAGTCTGATCCCATTTCCTGATTTACACCCTTGGGATTGAGTGGAGAAGCAGCATTCAGCTTTCTTTAGCTTTGTGTCACATTTTCTCGCTCTCTCAATTCCGGATAATGCCGGATCCCTTTATACAGCCCCTCCTCACTCTTTCAAGTGAAAAGATGATTCCTGCGCTCCCCATCAAAGTTAAAGGAAGTCTTTAGAGGGGAAGGCTCAGCATGCCAGGGTTGTTGAGCCTGTGTTTAATCTTGTTGCCAGTTCCTGTGTCCTTCTGTTGCTTCCCTGCCAGTTTCTTTGTTGCTTAGTTTCTCATTTCCTTTTTGTGTGTGTGTGCAGCAGGTTGCCAGGCTGGCTGGAATGCAGCTGAAGTCATCTTCAGGAGACATGTGTTTCGGGCCTCTGTCCCGGGTTCTACATGACCTGCCTCACCCCTCCGCTTAGCCACCCCGGAGCAGGCCAGAGTCCAGCGTACTGCTGGGGAGCAGTTCACAGGAAGCAAAAGGACAAAGTATATGACTTGCTACTGCCAGCAACCCATGCTGGGTTACCATGTAAAACACCGAGCAGGGTGTGGAGGAGCATAGGGTCAGAAAGAAAGAGATTGTGTAAAAGCCTTCCTGGCCCTAGGGTCACTGCTGAAAATCCTGATTGGGGTAGGTGGGAGGGGAATAAGAACAATTTAGGATTTGAGGTGGGGGGTGGGGAGATCCAAATGGCTGCAGGTCCATTGACTTCAATGCCATACTTAGTCTTCTGGTCATAGGTGACCTCAATGGAGCTCCATTGATTTACCCCAGCTAAGATCTGGCCCTTTGGTTCGGTCTGTTTTTGAAAATAATGCTGCTTTGTCAGATTATTGCATGGCTGAGCAAGGCTCCAAGGGGCCAGAGCGCGGCCTAGACTGATCTCCAGGGGAGCAGCACGGGGCATTTTGACAATCCCAAAACTTTTTCTTTCCTCCAAATTGTTGTCGAATCGAGGATTTGTTGAGGCTGGCCCTTTCCCACCAGCAAGTTTCAGTTTAGACTAATTAGGATTTTCTGATTAAAAATGTTTCATCGTAAAATTCCCACCCAGCTGTAGTTGTGACAATGCCTTCCTAACCCACTTGCATCTAAAGAAGTGAGGTTCTTACCCACGAAAGCTTATGCTCCCAATACTTCTGTTAGTCTTAAAGGTGCCACAGGACCCTCTGTTGCTTTCTAACCCTGCTTTCCACAGGGTAATACCCCAGGGGCTGGGACAGTGACAGTGCGGCCAATCCCAAGCATTGAAAAATCACGAGCCAGGCCCCCAAAATCAAGAGTGGCTTAAAAAACATTTTAAAAAATACATTTTGGGTTTTTATTTATCTGCTGTCTGGTTTCTGAGCCTGTAGGGTGTGTTCAAGTCTCATTTTCGTGCTTTACTCTGCATCCGTGAGTGCTAGATAGTTCTAGATATTTCTAGGTATTTCTTCTCTTAAGAAGAAACACTGAGGTTCTCACGTGATCCCATGACTCCAGGAGCTGGGTCTTTAAGAAAACCACCAAAAATCATGATAATCATGATAAAATTGTGAGAGTTGGCAATACTGCAATGAGGAAACCACATAAAGCTTCCAAACAGGAGAAAAAGGATTCAGAACCAGGAAAAAGGCTAAATGCCAGAACGAATTCCCCCCATCTCACTCTCTCTCACACATATACATACACAGGCCATATTCAAGGGCATGGTGAGGTTACATCTTTCATTCCTTTTCCAGTCTCTCCTCCAGGTCACCTTTGCTGTGATGCACACAGAAAACTGCAAGCTGCTAGGAAGTGGTGCGTTGTGATCACTGCCCCGATCGGCTAATGACACCATGCACCTTATGACATTTGTTATGGTCTCCCCTGCCTTCTCCCACCCTGCTTGTTGCTTTATCCACCTGCTGCATGTTTCAGACTGGGGCATGGATTGTCATTGATTAGATGCCTGTACGGCATCTAGCTCTGTGGGGCCCAGTCTGGCTGTGATCTTTGGGAGCTACTGTCTACATGTTAAAAAACAGTGATGTTGTAGTAGCTGTGTTGGTCCTGGATCTGAGAGACAAGGTGGGTGAGGTAATATCTTTTAGTGGACCAATTTCTGTTGGTGGAAGACACAAGATTTTGAGCTACGCAGAGCTATTCAGAGATCTGAGCTTGTCTCCCTCACCAGCAGAAGCCGATCCTCACCCTCCTTGTCCCTCAGATAATAATGATAATAATGTGGGCAGCAGTGGGGCCTAGTGGATAGCGCACTGAATTGGGAGTCAGGAGAGCTGGGGTCTATTCCTAGCTCCAACTTTGATTTATAGTATAATCTTTGCCAAGATACTCCACCCGTCTCTGTTTTTCCACCCACATTTTTCCTGTCTAGTCTGGTTAGTATTATTTTTATTTTTATTACCATAGTGAAGACTCTTGTTTAAATCCTGGATGGAAAAACAGATGAATGCCTATGTTGGAAATATTATTGGAGAGAAGCTGATGTTGGAAATCAATGGATGCAAACTTATGTACTTTGGTCACATTAGGCGCAAATATGGAAATTACCTTGAGAAAATTATTCTGGAAGGAATGGTGGCGGGTCATCGCAGTGGGGGATGGTTGATGGGTGTGTGCTGGAAGGCTAGCTGCTGAGTACTTAAAGTTAGTGATGGATTGGGAAGCCTTTAGAAATTTCTGCTAGGATGTTGCTGATATTCAGACATGAACTGGATTAGCTTCAAATGTCAGTAAATATCCTTCCTTATTGTATATATATCTAAGGGTACAGTCCTTCCTTGTCTGTGCCTGGGTCCATTTCATAACAAGCACAGGACCACACACAAATATAATACAATAATTATATATTAAATCCACATGCAACATATCCCCTGGGAAGAGGCAAAGAGAAGTGGAAAGAACCACATATGACAGATGTTGGTCACGTCACTTAATGCACGTCTGGAAGATGCTCAGATACCATAGCGATGGGCATGGGTAAAAGTACTTCAATAGAACTGACTCAAACCCAGATATCAAAGTTGTTTGGATCTAGGGTATAGGCTTGGGCCTGTCCTTTGCAATGATGTTCTCTGCAGCTGCAGTTTCAGAGACATTGCTAAAGGAAACCAAGCAAAGTATATTTCATGTCTGCCTACAGGCCCGTCCACTGATTTCAACAGGCTCTGGGTCAGCTCCTGTGTTTGGAACAGGAAAGCCAGGAGTGGGCACTCATTTGTCTGTGGGCATTAGGAGGGAAGTGGGTGCAGTCCGAGGGTCTGTGGGGGCAGCAGTAGCTCAGTGGTGCAGTGGAATTCCTGGTCAGTTAGTTACTCTGTGATCATGGGGACAGTGGAGAGTTTTGGGGCTAGGTGGTCTCCTTGCCACTAGCCTGTACTATTCCTCGGCTGATGTCTGTAAAAATGCTACCCAGCTTTGTTAAATGAATGGTTATGTTGCTACCGTCTTTCTATTCCATCTATGCAGGCCCATGGGATAGCAGAGGGGTTTTCACAGTATCTATCAGGCAGTAATTCTTGTATCAGTACATATAAAAACAATAAGAACATGAATATGGCCATACTGGGTCAGACTAATGGGCCATCTAGTCCAGTATCCTGTCTTCCAACAGTGGTCAATGCCAGGTGCTTCAGAGGGAATGAACAAAACAGGCAATCATCAAATGATCCATCCCCGGTTCTCCATGCCTAGCTTCTGGCAGTCATGGGCTAGGCACACCCAGAGCATGGGGTTGCATCCCTGAGTATCTTAGCTAATAGCCATTGATGGACCTAGCCTCCATGAATTTAGCTCATTCTTTTTTGAACCCTGTTATAGTTTTGGCCTTCACAACATCCCCTGACAAAGAGTTCCACCGGTTGACTGTGCATTGTGTGAAGAAGTACTTCCTTTTGTTTGTTTTAAACCTGCAGCCTATTAATTTCATGGAGTGACCCCTAGTTCTTGTGTTATATGAAGGGGTAAATAACACTGCCTTATTCACTTTCTCCACACCAGTCAAGATTTTATAGACCTCTATCATATCCCCTCTTAGTTGTCTCTTTTCCAAGCTGAAAAGTCCCCGTTGTTTTAATCTCTCTTTATTTGGAAGCTGTTCCATACCCCTAATCATTTTTGCTGCCCTTCTCTGTACCTTATCCAGTCCTAATATATTTTTTTGAGATGGGGTGACCAGATCTGCACGCAGCATTCAAGATGTGGGCGTGGCATGGATTTATATAGTGGCATTATGATATTTCCTGTCTTATTAGCTATCCCATTCCTAATGGTTCCTAGCATTGTTAGCTTTTTTGACTGCTGCTGCACACTGAGTGGAAATTTTCAGAGAACTATCCACAATGACTCCAAGATCTCTTTCTTGAATGGTAACAGCTAATTTAGACCCCATCATTTTGTATGCATAGTTGGTGTTATGTTTTCCAATGTGCATTACTTTGCATTTATCAACACTGAATTTCATTTGCCATTTTGTTGCCCAGTCAAACAGTTTTGTGAGATCCTTTGTAACTCTTTGCAGTCTGCTTTGGACTTAATTATCTTGAGTAATTTTGTACCATCTGCAAATTTTTACTGTTTATCCCTTTTTCCAGATCATTGATGAGTAAGTTGAACAGCACTGATCCCAGTACAGGTCCCTGGTGGACACCACTATTTTCCTCTCTCCATTCTGAAAACTGATAATTTATTCCTATCCTTTGTTTCCTATCTTTTAATCAGTTACTGATCCACAAGAGGGCCTTCCCTCTTATTCCATGATGGTTTACTTTGCTTAAGAGCATTTGATGAGGGACCTTGTCAAAGGCTTTCTGAAAGTCCAAGTACACTAAGTCCACTGGATCACCCTTGTCCACATGTTTGTTGACCTCCTCAAAGAATTCTAATAGATTGGTGAGGCATGATTTCCCTTTACAAAAGCAGAGCCTCTCAGTTTGTTGATCCACAGACTCCAATGCTCCTGCAGAAAGTCCAGTGGTTGTTCCTCACTTCTAAGAAAAGATTGACTAGTGACTGGGAGACACAACCCCAGGGAAAGGACATGGAACCCTCTGGTTGAACTGATACAGTACATCACAAGAGTCACGTGATCATGGTGCATCATGGGAGATGTAGTCCAGCTGGGCAGCCCAGCCCATAGTGGAGAATGGGGGCATCAGGGACCTGAACTAATACTTCCATGAGGCACCTGGCTGGTGTGTCTTGCTCACTTGCTCAGGTTTACACCAATGACCAGATTTGGGGTTGGGAAGGAAATGGCAGGAAGCTTGGGGGTTTTCCTCTGTAGCATGGGGCATGGATGGCTTGGTAGGATCATCTGGACTTAACTCACCTAATTGATTCCCTGCCATTGCAATGGCCTTGGTGCACCCCAATCTCTCCTGTTCATTGCCTGGGGCACACATGTTTTTAGTCTTCTGACGACTGAAATGCTTTAGTTTAACTGAAGTCACTGGGCTCAACATGGGGGAATTTGGGTGAAATTTAATGACCTCTGATATGCAAGTCAGACTAGATGATCTAATGGTCTCTTCTGGCATTAAACTCTGAAACTATGAAATGTTAGCAGCTCAATGGGACACCAGTTAATGCTGCCTGAAGCTGAAACCAAAATATTTTGATTTGGTTCAACAACACAGAATGACACATTTCTATTCAAGAATGTCAGTAAGTTTTGTTTTGATTGGAAACATTGTTCTGCGGGGGGAAAAAACAATATTTCAACTTTTTGTCCCGAATGGGGATGAAAAGAAATTTAGAAATATTGGGATTTTCTTTGGGATGGACATTCTGATTTTTCACATTCTGTTCTGGAGTTGATTAATAAATGACGACAGCTCCAGAACGCTCAGTTCTATTTGGGCTGATGTTCTCATCCACTCATTTTAATGGGACTTGGAGGCCCAAGTCCCTTATGTGGCTTTGAAAATCTCAAGCTTGGACTCCAGCAGTGCTTTGGGAGAGAAATAAGGTAACACAGAATACAGGGCACCATGATCCAGCCTCATTTATTTACAGTGGTTACACTTCTGAATCCGAGACAGTCAATGGCAAAAGCAAAATGCACCTTATAACTCACTGTTTTTAGTGCTCCCAAAAGTAGCTGTCAAGCCCCACTTCATACATCAAAATCCTTTGTGTTCAGGGAATCAATCAAAATCAATTCCCCAGTGTTGGGACCATCAAAGCCTCTCATAGCTGTGTGAATGACAGATTTTGTGGTTCTCTGGCAATTCTGAAAAATTGGGAAAAAATTGTTTTGGGTCAAATACAAAATGAATTTACTTGAAATTTTTGGCAAATTGAAAATTTTACAAAAATTCATCTCTGGCTGAACAAATTGTTTCTTTTTGACAAAAGTGAAATGTTTCATTTGGATTTTGACTATTTTTTAAAATAGTTTTTGATTGGTGTTTTTTCACATAAATTTCAAAACAGTCGGTTTGAACTGAAAAATCGAAACGTTTTATTTCACACATGTCAAAATGAGGTGCGTACATTTTGTTGGAATTATTTCTGGTTTGTTCTGCTCTTGACAGAAACAATTCAGTGAAACTGACACCAGTTTGGGAAATGTTTTGGGGTTGCTGAATTGGCATTTCGCCAAAAAAAGTTTCAACTGAAAAATTTCTCTCTGCTGTATTGCCCAGACCCTACTTCACACATCAAAATCCTTTGTGTTAAGGGAGCTGATCAGAATCACCTCCCCAGGGCTGGTGACCAAAGCTACTGCCTCTTGGGTTTCCAGGATTAGGACAGGTGTCTTGTCTTTATTTTCCATGTGACACAAAAGGCACACATTTGAAATTAACCAACCTCCCTCCTATTAAACACTTGGGGCCTGATTCCCCACAGTGCTTCACCTTGTGTTGCCATTGACCCCAGGGCAAAGAGAGTGTAAAAAGCTGCCATATCAGAGTGGCAACAGGGTCTACTCAGTTTGGACTGGGGCAGATCAATGGAGTATTAAGCCTTCAGCCTTACCTGTCTGCTAACTGCCCAGCCACTGTGCCAACACCTAATATTCCCATTGAATTGTTCCGTTAACTTAGCTCAATACTACAATTTTGGGCGCCACACTTTAGGAAAGATGAAGACAAACTGGAGAGCAACAAAAACAATAAAAGGTTTAGAAAACGTGACCTTTCAGGGAAAGTTAAAAAAACTGGGCATGTTTATTCTTGAGAAAAGAAACCGGAGGGGGAACCTGATAACAGTTTTCAACTACGTTCAGGGCTGTAATAAAGAGGATGGTGATCAATTTTTCTCCTTGTCCACAGACGGCAGGACAAGAAGTAATGGGCTTAATCTGCAGCAAGGGAGATTTAGGTTAAATATTAGGAAAAACTTGCTCACTATAAGGGTAGTTAAGCTCTGGAACTGGCTTCTAACGGCTAGGTCTACACTACAGCGGGGGGTCGACCTAAGATACGTAACTTCAGCTACGTGAATAGCGTAGCTGAAGTGGTGTATTTTAGGTCGACTTACCTGGCTGTGAGGACGGCGGCAAGTCGACCACTGCCGCGCCGCCGTCGACTCCGCTACCGCCTCTTGCCGCGGTGGATTTCCGGAGTCGACGGTAGAGCCATCAGAGATTGATTTTATCGCGTCTTCACTAGACGCGGTAAGTCGATCCCTGATAGACCGATTGCTACCCGCCGGATCGGCGGGTAGTGAAGACGTAGCCGTGGAATCCTCATCATTGGAGGCTTTTAAGAACATCTTGGACAAGTATCTGTCAGGGATGGGCTAGGTTTCATTGGCCTTGCCTCAGCACAGGGGGCTGGACTTGATGATCTCTCAAAGTCCCTTCCAGCCATACAGTTCTATGATTCTACTCTAGATGAGTATTAAGCAGATGTGTCCTTCCCATCCTGTACACAGCAGTAATGTATGCTTCCCATCTTTACCACTTTTGTTGCAGCATGTAAGAGTTTGGCTAGAGGATTGTGAGTGGTACCAGTGGGAGGGATTACATTGGTATCTCTGTTGTGCTCTAGTACCATTTGGGTTTCTTTGTTTGTCCTTCACTATCACTGAGATCTCTTTTCTCATTGCTCCCCAGTTCCGATGAACTGTCAATTTGAATGCGTCTTGGGCTCTTCATTACTTCTGGCCCCTTTCAGGAGCAAAGCAAGGCAGGAGCATGTTATATGTCCTATTGTTTAAAGTAATCAATATGTCCTATTGTTAGCACAAGGGACTGGGGGTCAGGACTTGCTTGAGTTTTAATCCCAGCTCTGCTCACTGACTTTGCTTGGTGAGCTTGAGCAACTAACTTCCCCTCTCTATGCTCTGGTTTCCGCATCCATGTAAGCTCTGTGAGTCAAGTAGTGTGCTTTCCTGTGTGTTTGTACAGCACCTAGCACAATAGGTCTGCTTGTGATCTTTGGGTGCCACTGCAACAAAAATAAACAATAGCAATGACTAGTGCTGCCAGCCAGGCAGGTGCATTGTGAGCAGAGCAGGTTGGGATCTGATTTTTGCCCTGTGACAAATTTCCACGAAAATAGACATTCTTTTAATTTGCATCAAAAACTTTGAGGGAAAATGCTGGTTTTTCACTGAAAACCCAGCTATTAGCATCCAATTAGTTTTCCTGTGAATTATTTCTGACCATTTTCAGATGGAAAAACTGTCAACCAGCCGTAGTTGTCAGACTTAATAAACATATGAAAAGTGCTGTAAGGCTCATGGATGGAAGGTGTTCTAGGAGGTAACTATTATACGGCAGGTACTGGGATCACTGGCCTTCATTGGTGCCAACCGGTCAGCATTGCTGACTTAGAATGGATCTGTAAGGGGCAATGTAGCAGTGCACCCCACACTGAGGAGCCGAGGAAGAGGAAACCAGAGACAGATGTTCCATCCCTTCAACCACATTCAGTATGGTTTCACCTGCAGCTGCTCCCTCCTCTGTTCCCAAACTTCCTCACATCTCACCCACTTCCCCTGGCAGCTCACTGCTCCCTCGTCCTCTCGGCTTTCCCACCACTTACACAGTTCGGATCCTCAGCACCTCCTTGGCAATAAGAATTGGCCGGTCTGGCAGCAGCTGCTTCTCCTGGACCTGTCCCATGTGTCATTCAGAGGGGAATGGCTGCCTGCCACAGTGAGATCAGTAGGAACCAGGAGTCAGTCTGGGTCCCGTATCTGAGTGAGTAGGAGCTAAGAGGAGGGGGTCTGGGTCCTGTATCTGGGTAAGTAAGAGCTAGGGGGAGGTCTGTGTCCTGTATCTGTGTGAGTAGGAGCTAGGAGCAGGTCTCCACAGAGCTCAGCCACCCTGGAGCTGGCCCTGGCCTCTCCATGCACATCACTGCTCTGCCTCCAGTGTGTGCAAACCTCCACCTCACCCTCCTACATTACTACCTGCCCAGGCCTCTGCCTGTACCCCCACCCCTGTTCTCCAGCCAGGTGCCAGGGAGCAGATGGAGGAAGAGCCATCTGGCCTCCAAGGAGTCTCCCAGCCCATTCCCAGGACAGAGCAGGGTGCCACTGGAACAAAGGACAGAGCTGCCCAAGAGCGCAGGTGCTGGGGAACTCACAAGTGAGGCAAAGCCCCTGCCCTGCAGTGCTCAGCCCTTTGCTCCAGCAGCATCCTCTGGTACTGAGCTTGCTGGCCTTGTGGAAGCTAGTGAGTGGTTCCTTCTCCAGTGGTTTCCCAGCTCCCTCACCCCAACCTGTTCTGCTGGCCTGTATCAGGACAATCCAGGCCAAGCCTACAGCCCCGGATGGCCCATTCCAGATGGCAACCCCGCTCTAGCACCGGCTGAGATTTTTGTCTCTTAGCTTCGGCAGCATTGCAGCCCGGCACTGTGGGGCTGCCCACCTGGTGACGGGGCGGCGGAGATGAACGGAGGAGCCGAACGGGTCCCCCAGCTCCCTTTTTGCCTCTGAACGGTTCCCCCGGCACCCTTTTCCCTCAGTCTTGTTTCCCTCTCAGCAGGGGAAGCTGCCTCGGCACAGGCCTGTGCCGATGTGTCGGGGAAAGTCATTAAAGGGACTGAAAAGGAAAAACAGTTACCAACTCAGACAAAAGAACAGTGGAATGTTCCCGCACAGGGCTGGAGGCCGCCCTCGCCAGCCAGCAAAGGGAGCCAGTGCTCCAGCCATTACTGAAGAGGAGGGAAGGGCTGGCTTGTACTTCAGGTGGAGGGTGGGGTGAGGGAGTGGCTGGGTCTGGATGCTGTTATAAAGCAGGTCATCCCCAGAGTCAAAGGACAATGAAAAATTAAATTAAGCTACAAAGCAGAAGACATCTATCGATCTATCGAAATACATATTCAGCTGTAGCAGTGTCCCTTCAGGCACAGCTCCAAGCAGGGCATGGGGTATAAACTGCCCCCTCCCAAGGAATAGCCCCAGCCACCCTTCTGCATTGAAATTCCACCCCCTGCTTCCCCTTGCGCTGTAGCTATACCAGTACCAATGACCATAGCGAGCCCACCCCCTCTCCACGCTGGTTCCACTCCGCTGGCCAGTGAGTACAGGGGTGTTGGGGCCAAAGCAGCCAGAGTCCAGTCCAGGGAGTGGTGGGGAGGTTCTGATCCTCTCTCACACTCCTGCCTGGGCCCCGCGGCCAAGTCACAGTCCAGCCCTAGCGCTGTCCACTTTTTGACCGGGTCCACTGTAACCGAGTTGGGACTCTAGGAGCCACACCTCCCTCACTGCCTGAGAGCTGCCTGTGCATCCTGGCCCGTTGGGGCTCAGAACTCAACTCCAGGGCCTCAAAAGCCCAGCGCCAACATTTTCATACATGGCGGCCTCAAGTTTGACACCTGAGTCCATATGCAGACACCTAAGTAAGAGTCCTGAGTTTAGAAAGTCCAGACACCCAGCAATGCCTGCTGAAGCCACGAGAAGCTGCAGGGTGCTGAGAATGGTTCAGAACCAGGCACTGAATTTGGAGTCTAAATATGGCCTAACCTTGGCCTTTTCGGTCTAGATAAACACATAGATGTTTGGATGCTTACACAAAACTACAACAGCCTCTCCCCCATGGGGCTTCAAGGTCCTCTGCCCTCACCTCTACACACACACTTCCGTCAGCAGCCTCTCGCTGCCTGGGCACGTCTTCTCGCCCAATTTCTGTGCATTGCAGTGAACCAGTGGTTACGATGAAGTAATTTTCAGAGGGCTGAGGTGCAGCAGAGTTTCCAGTAGGGCAATTCCTGGGGTGCAGGGATGCAAGTTGTTCTACTGAGCTAGTATTTGTGTGTTGGGATGGAGCAAAGGTGTCCCAGGCCACTCCTGCTTCCATTCAGCAAGTTTTGCTGGCTGGCTATATAGCCAACGTCCCTGGCGGGGTGTGTCTAGTTATTTTGTAGGAATGGCTCACTGTTGTTATTGTTGGCTTTTGGGATGCAGCAAATATGCTGCTGCAGCCGATGAATTTCTGGAGCTCAGTGTGCATGGGGTAGCCAGGGAAACCGAGGTCTTGTGTTTGAATAGAGATTCCAGGGGGGTTGGTTCTAGCTGGTTAGGTCCGTCATGGATTGCAGCGTGGCAGTTCCTGGATGCTGGATTGCAGAAGATTCAGATTCAAAGATTCCAAAGCCAGAAGGAACCGTTGTGATCATCTTGTCTGACCTCCTGTACAGCACAGGCCAGAGACCTGCCCCACAATAATCCCTAGAGCAGAGCTTCTAGAAAAAGACCCACTCTTGATTTAAAAATGGTCAGTGATGAAGACTCCACCACCATCCTTGGTAAGTTGTTCCAATGGTTAATTGCTCTGTTAAAAATTTACACCTTATTTCCAGTCTGAATTTGTCTAGCTGCAGCTTCCACCCGTTGGATCGTGCCAGACCTCTCTCTGCTAGATTGAAGAGCCCATTATTAAATATGTGTTCCCAAACAAGATACTTAAAGACTGCAATCAAGTCACCCCTTAACCTTCTCTTTGTTAAACTAAACAGATTGAGCTCTTGGAGTCAGTCACTATCAGGCAGATTTTCTAATCATTCTTGTGACTCTTCTCTAAACCCTCTCCAATTTATCAACTTTCTTCTTGAACTGTGGGCATCAGAACTGGACACAGGATTCCAGCACTGGTCGCACCAGTGCCAGAGACAGAGGTAAAATAACCTCTCTACTGCTACTCAAGATTCTCCCTAGTTATACGACCTAGGATCGCATTATCCCTTTTGGCCACAGCGTCACACTGGGATCTCATGTTCAGCGGATTATCCACCAGGACCCCCAAATCACTGCTTCCCAGGATAGAGTCGCCCAGCCTGTAAGAATGGCCTACGGTCCTTGAGAGGTCTTGTGGGGATCAATGCAAACTCTACTGTATTATATGGGAATCTTTCCATTGACTTTGATGGATTGGGGTTTGGTGAGATTGCTTTTTGGATCACTTTATATACGGTGGGGAATGGTGGAAGTGGGTTAGTTTCTGGGTGTTGGGGAACAGCCTGAATTGGGCTGGATTTCCTTGCCCCAGTCCTGGCCCCATTGAAGTTAATGGACAAGCCTTGCATTGGCCTTCTGTGCCGAAGCAAGCATCCCAATGGGTTAGCTTGCTGCTGCAGAGATTCCCCTGTGTTGGTTACTGAGTATTGGGGTACAGCTTGTATTGTAGTGCTTTGTATTCTTCTGGGGAGCAGCAGAGCTAGTTGATAAGAACACAAATCAGTGATCTGTTGCAAATAGCAGGGAAGGTTTGGGATTGATTTTCAAATGGCTTTACTGTACAAAATATGCTTTCCATTGATGGTGCATTTGCCTGTTTTCATCTGTTTAGTTACATGTGTGTTCTGGGGATATATCTGAATGCATATTTGCATGTTCGTTTGTGTGTAATTGCATGTGTATATGCCTAATGTATGTTTTGTATGTGTATGTGCATATATGGTGTATGTTTATCTCTATGCATACACAAATGCCTGTTTGAATTTGCATCATCTTCATGTGTTTACAACATATTTCTCTATCAATAAATGTCCTGTTGGAACACAGAGTGACCTCCTCCACATAGAGATGTGTGGAAAAGATTTTGTGCTATGGGTTTGTGGTGTTTCACCCACTGTAACTTGCAACAGGCAAGGCAGTGTGGAATGCACACACATATGTTTCCATGGGCTCTCAGGACATACACACGCACACACTGTGTGCTTTGCTGCATAGGGCTGTCAGGAACACACACTGCCTTCCTCGGTGTTTGTGTATTTGTGCTCTCACACACGCCTCTCTGTGCTCTTGCATGCAAGCGAGTGAAGACTGTACATTTAGATCCTGTGTGCTTCTGCATGGTAGTGATATGTGTGTACACACACACACACACCCTCTGGGTTCCAGTGTGTAGTGGACTCTGTGTGTGTGTGTGTGTGTGTGTGTGTGTGTGTGTGTGTGTGTGTGTGTGTGTGTG
>NW_020664661.1:3985516-4046861 GCF_002925995.2 Terrapene triunguis | reverse complement strand
GTGTGTGTGTGTGTGTGTGTGTGTGTGTGTGTGTGTGTGTGTGTGTGAATGCTATTTAAATAAAAAAGAAAGGAAGTGAATCAGGGTCGTTTCCATTTTAATTGTAAAACAGATAAGCACTAAACACTTTGAAAAAGTAAATGACTTGAGAATAATTACTATCTATTACTCGGCGTCCCAGGGGGGCAGTTGGAGGAGCCCAGATGGCTACAAAAATGGGATTTAGCAGAAAATTGAAGACATTATTCACCGTAACACATTATCAATTACCTTCATATCAATTACAATAACCTTACATTAGAAGAAGGGCCAGGAGACTCTCTTCAGCCCCCAGCCTGAATAGTAATTGCACTACCCCTATGGATGGTGTGTGTGGGGGGGGGGCAGGATTACAGGTCGGAGGGGAGATCTGGCAGCCCCCGCTGCTGTAGCAATAATGTCACAGGGTTGTTTTTCCTTCCCTCCCCGCAATCACCTCATGGAAGGTTTTTCTCTGTCCTGTTTATTTGGTTAATCGCTTTAAGGGTAGCTGATGTGGCTTCTTCCAAGAAATTCTGCTTGGCTTGTTGTTTGGGAAGTTTGGAGGCTCAGCACGGAAGCTGCTGTTTCGCACCAGCATCCTCTGCTCTTGTTTCTCTACCCCAGCCCTTCAGCTGAGCTCCCCGTTTAATTCATGGGAGGGAACAGGGATGCATCCAGCTACTTTGCAGCCACACCTGATGCAAGCAGAGAAAAGACTGTGTCCTTGCAGTTTCATCTGTGGCTTGCATCTCCTAATGCGGCAATGTGGTTCCTTCCCAAATGCTGCAGGAGGTGGGAGTGGAACGGCTACACTTCCCAGCTTGGAGCCAGCTATCACTTTGGATAGGAAGGCAAAAAACACTCCCATCCTCCTGGCTTTGGGGTTTTTGATCAGATGGGAACTGATGTCCAGAGCAGGTTGGGTGGGGTGGGCAATCAAATGCACTGTGGTGCTCGCTGAGATCTAAGCTGGACACTCAGGGCACCAGGTTCTGGGTGATGATGGCAGTAGGGTTCTGCTCCCTCATCAGAAGACATTTCTGGACCAAGCCAAAACAGCAACCAAAGCCCTTAGAAAACAATATGGGAAAGTCTGCAGTCCTTACTCACAGATGTAGGAAGGAGAGGAATCAATGTGATGTCTTAAAGGACCAGCAGCATGAAGGGAGATGTTTGGAATAAAGGGATATTTAATTGTCTATGAGTCTCTTTTCCTTCCAGCTGCTGGATGACTGAAAACTAGGCCACAGGCTAGTGTTGCTGATAAGGTGTCTTCTCTTTCACAGGGGTCAGCTCCTCCTCCCTGCAAACACCTAGATGATAGACATGGGAGGAGGTGCAAAATTCAGATCCAGATTTTCCTCAAGCTGGGGATGTCTCTCTCTCTCACACGCACACACAACATGCAGATAGATACATGGAGAGAAACAGTGTCAGCCCCTATCGGGGCAGATTTAGCGACCAAGATGCACTGGCCTACGCTCAAGCTTGTGTGTGGAGGGGAAGTGAATTGGCACATCAGGGGATTTAAGGGTTAAACAGCCAGTGAAGCATCCTTCCTTCTCCTCCCCCTTCCCAAGTATGCAGCAGAGTGTCCAGTGGGTTAGTGCGCGGAGAGGACTAATTGTTATTAAAAGGCTTTAATCTGAAGATTAGTGCTGGCTCCAGGCGCTGTTTGCACATGAAGAAGACATTTCCGATGAGATGAACTAGAATTTGTCCCTGCTGTTTTGTTGATAGAAAATCATCTTCCCCTTGGTTTCTTCTCTTTATCTCTGCCTCTCTCTCGCTCTCTGATTATTTGCTTTTGCCTCTTCCTCTAAATCGAGCTAAGAGCCTTATTACTTTAATAGGAACCATCCTCTCTGGGCTCGGTTGTGGGTTGACAAACGTGCACAGTCATCCAGGGGTCTCCCATTGAAACCAGAATCCCCTGCTCCAAAAAGAGCCCTCCAGTGAATGGCTCCTGATTAGACAGAATAATGATGTTTGTATTTTCCCTGGTGTTATGATGCTTCTCTCACAGGGGATTCAAGTGCCTACCAAACTCTTCTTGCACCACAGGACTGGCCAACCGCAAGCTCTCCCAGGGCAGAGGCCAAACATGACCTCCAGTGGGAGCAGGAAGGAGATGCCATGGCCTTTTGACGGTCCCCCTGTCCCTGTAGAGAGAATTAGTGTGAGATAATAAAATGATTATGTATGGGAAGGGGTGGAGAGTTAATGGGCCTGATCCAGCACCCATGGGGATGTTCCCATTAACGTTGATGGACATTGGCTCAGGCTGATTGTGAATGAATTTAATTAAATGCCTGGTCATTTTTCCATAGAGCCTGTCACTTTTGTCCTGTGAGCGCAGGAGTCCCTGCACCCCACCAGGATCCAGGAGCAAGGCCCAGTGCTGGAACTTGAGATGGATTCACATCATGAGAAATCTTTGTGTGCCTGCCTGCACTGGATGTATCAGCAGATGTTTCCTCTTGTGGTTCCTACTGTTCCTTTCTGCTGGGGTTTTCAAAGAGACCTAAGGAAGGTGGATGCTCAACTCCCATTGAAAAGCCCATGTCCAAGCAGTAGAACCTCACTAGGGGAACAGAAGGACCAAGGAGCTGGCATCTTGAGGAGATGAAGATGGGAGGGTTGGATTCTCTCATTGAGACATCTAGATAAGGGGAATTCAGATGAAGAAGACATGAATTTACCTCTTCAGTCCATCCATGAGGGTGGATGGGAGAGGACTCATTGAAGAGGTCAATGTAATGTAGAACTGAGTAGCCTCAATTTGAAAGTGGTAGTGAAGCTTAAAGGCAGATCTATGAAGGGCAGAAGTCCATGGGTAAGAGGGAGGGTTTCAGGACCTTGGTGTGATGTGCAGCAGTAGCAGAGAGGTTGAAATGTTTTGTTTACACACCTGAGAGTCAGGTGTCTTCCCTTTCTGTGCAATCAGGATATTAGGGATTAAATTCATCTCTGGTGCAACACCATTAGGTTCAGTGGACTTGCACCAGAGATTAATTTGGCCCTTGTTTTCTGAGTTTGGAGGACAGTGGGTGGAAGCTCAGGACGGAAAAGAAACTAATGGGTCAACCTTCACTCGGGATCTTCTTTAGCAGGAATGCTTCCTGATCAGAGCATGGAGTTCAGCTAAAGAGTGTGGAGACGGCTGGTTGGTAGGATTTCTCTTTAAAGAATCTTCAAGTGGATTAGAATTTCAGGGGTTCACAGTGCAATTTCTTTTTTGGGGAGTGTATTTGATTGAAATTTCTGAAGGAGACGATGCTAAACTGCTCTTTGTCTGAACCCGTCTGAAAATTCAAACTGTTAACCAAATCTTCAGCTGGTGGCAATTGCCATAACTCCGTTATTTCCACTTGTTCCATCAGGTTTGCATTTGATGCTGATTTACAACAGCTGAGGATCTAGCCCTTTGTGTGTGTTTCTCCCCTCTACTAGCCAGCATTTTAACTTGCATGTAATGCACAAACTTGCATGGACTATAATTGCAGGTTGTAACTACTATGTCAGGTTGGGACTGTGATTGGGCTGGTCCTTGTGCTTCTGCTGACACCAGAAAAGCCACATGGGAGTGGGGCACATGTTACACCTTTGGGATGAGCATAGCAAGAAATGATTCTGAGAATGCTCCCTCTGCCAGCATCCCTAAGCATAGGGGGTTAGATTTTCATAAGTGTTCCATATAGAAAAGCTCCCAATGTGAGTCTTCTGGCTAGGTTTTCTCAAACGCGCTAGAGGGGGTTGAAAAATGGGGGGTGAGAGGGGTCACCGAAAATTTTGATGCAAATGACATTTTCAACTTTTGTCAAAATCCTGAACATTTTCAGCCAAACACTGCTAAAACCTATTTTTTCCCCAGTATTTGGCTGCAATTTTCGATTTTTCCAACAAAAAAAATCAAAAATGTGCAAGGAAAGCAGTCCCAGTTCATTTTGTTAAAAACCCAATTTTCCATCAAAAATATTTTGACAGAAAGCTTTTGATGAGCCCTACGCAGTGTGATGAGCTCGTTTGGAAACCTGGCCCACAGTGGTTGACAGCCCCATAACCCCTGCTCCTTCCCTCTTTTGCCATTAGCTGTGCTTCCTATTTCTTTTTTGTTCCTTTATGCGGAACATTGTTTTCCATTTTGTATTGAGCCTTGCTGACTAAGCCAAAGACAGCTTGAACCTGTTTTCAACAGAACTAGGAAATCCTGTGGGGCAATTTGGAGATTCATCAGCCCCTCTACATGACCTATTCTGAACAATTCTCATAGCACCTTTTGCACCACTTAAAGGGGCACCGTCAGCTTAAAAATCACCCCACCTGAAGTCTTTTTTAACCTGCCATTGTTACAAGCAACACCTCAGGCCTGGATCCTGCAAAGAGGTCTGTGCGGGTGGATCCCTGTGCCGGCACAAAGTCCATGCAAAGCTCATTGCTGGATTGGGCCCTAGGATTCCTATGAGTGTAACAGATTTGAAGAAAAATATTAGTCCGTTTCTTTGTGCATTGCTCTGGATCTATTTAAATTTGATAGGAGGGGAACAAAGTTAGGCTATGACACAAGTTGGTCTTACTCAACTTCTTGAAATTTGATGTTGACAAAATGCACAGATATTAATGGCCAGGTTTTCGAAAAGCGTCTAGCCCCTTTGAAGTGTCTCTCGCTGGGGATTTAAAACTGGAGGTATCCAGAATCACTTCTGATAATGTTGGCCACTGTATATTTTTTGCTTGTCTATAATTTGAAGCAAGTGGCCTGTGGCACTCAGCAGTGTTGCCAACTCTCACAGTTTTATTGCAAGTCTTGTGTGTTTCCAGCTCCTGGAGTCACGTGAATATATGAGAATCTCAGCTTTTTATTTTTTTTTTTAAAGGTACATTTTGAAGCCTCATATGTACAGAGAAAACAGGAAAATGTGTCCTGAGGGTATCTTAGAGGTTCAAAACCAAAATGATAAATAACAAGAACTCAGGGTTTATTATTTTTTTGAAGTCTTCTGAATTTTAAGCCAACCTCGTGATTTTGGGGGTATAACTCTTGATGTTTGGCCATCGTGCAACTGGGCTCCAGTGCGCTTTGGGAAATGTGTAGAACAGCTGCATGGTCATGCCCATGACCCCTGAGTGTTCTGGAGTCTGGTCTCTGAGCAGGCAGATCCAGCACGCAGGGAAGGGGTTGGATTCTTCGAGAGCATTTTGGCATGTGCTCAGAGATCCCCACATGCTCTAGAAGGACCCAATTTAGGGCCTGAGCCATAGCCCTGTGATGATAATTGAAAGACTCCCCCTGGCATCAGAGGGCTTTGGATCAGACCCTTAGTCCAGGAGAGGCAGGTTCCACCACTCAAGCACCCCCACATCACAAACCCAGCCGCACCATTCCAAACACACAGGAGAACAAAGGCAAGGGAGAGCCATCCTAATATTCAGAGAGGCAGGCAGCTAGCAGTTGTTTTGGGTCTGGGCTGGGGCAGGAGATGTAGAAGGGACAAGGTGGGGATCCATACAAAACAGCTGTGGGGGGCAGATCATCAATAAAGTGAATGCAGTGGGAGGCTGCAGCAGGCAGTGGCGGAATGTTAAAAATATACGGACATCATTCCCAGCACAAGACAGCCCAATGCTTGGCAGCTGGGCAGGGAACAGCAAGCCTGCAGAAGCAGGGATCTTTACTCAGTGAGTAATCGCTCATCCCTGATCTGCCCTGGAGCTCTCCAAGGGCAGGGGATTAGCCCCTCATAGCCTGGTAATGGTTTTAGCAATTGTAAAGCAAATAAATAAAGAAATAATCC
The DNA here is from genome assembly GCF_002925995.2 of Terrapene triunguis. NCBI lineage: Eukaryota > Metazoa > Chordata > Testudines > Emydidae > Terrapene > Terrapene triunguis. Next base: position 4,041,045 of record NW_020664661.1, on the reverse strand, counting down.
CAGCCCCAGAAGGGGGCTCTGTGCCCCAAATCCAATTAGCCAATTGTGGCTTTTCACTTAACTACAATGCCTTTAATTGGATCAGAGTGACAAGGGAAAGGAAATAAAACAACAATGATCAAGTTAGCATAGAGGGTGGGGCCTATTTACAGGCTCCATCCACACCACTCCATCTTAAATTCAGACCCCAATAATCTCCAGCTACCAGCACCATCCATCTGGCCACGCAGAATCCCAGCACGTTCCAGACCTTAAAGGTGCCAAAAATGCTTACAGCAATAGAGCCGCAGATTTTAAGGCCCCAGGTGAACCAGTGTGATCATCTGATCTGACCTCTGGCATAACACAGACTAGAGAATTCCACCACAATTCTTAACATGCACTATATACTAAATTGTGTAGCTTTCCCGCCCATTCCAGCCCACTGGAAAGAAATACTCCTTTGATTTTTGTCTTGAGAGATGCACAGGGGACGAACCAGACCACTTCTCAGACAGGTTCAGTTTGAGGAGTAATTCAGTGGAATCTGGGCTCAAGGGTCCCTGAGAACACTTTGTTTAGAAACCCTTGTCCCAAAACAGCCCTAGCCAAAGATTGCCACAAAGGTTATAAGTAGGAACTGACTAAACTTATCTCAACAAACGCAAAGCATCCTGGGAAATCTCCTGAAGCCACAAAGAGCCTAGATGATATATAGGATGAGCCTGTGACCTAGCAGACAAGGCAAAAGGATTCTCCAGAAAGTGCTGTGGCAGCATGACAGGGTTACTGGCCCCTTGAAGAGGGAAGAAGTCAGAGCACCTATGATGGGCCAGCTGCCTCACATCTGGTCTGAAGAGAGGGCTCCTGGGTCATAGGGGAATGAGCACCATCAGAAGGAGCAGCAAAGAGTTGTCTGAGGGAATGAGCGGCAGGAGATCTGGTGGAGGGTGGTAATTGTGAGCTGCTGGCGATGAGTTCTGAGCTGTGGGGAGGACTGGCTGGAGCTGGGGGATCCTGCTGAGCTGCATGAAGGCTTGTGCAGAGGCCCCTATGAATGAAAGGAAGAATCAGCTTGGCCGGTGTAAGCGGGGCCCAGAAGCTAGCATGTTGATGCTGGAGGGTGGATCCCAGTACTCACAGACAAGGAGGCCTGGGGAGGTGAACACTACAGGGAGCCCTTTAGCAGAAGACCTGAGTGGAGAGCTGCAGGAGGACCCCAGAAACAAGGGGTTGGTCCTGGGAGGAGGTTCCCCTGAGCAGGGGTAGGGCTCGCAGAGGGAGGTCTGACTTGTGGGAGAGGAGTGGCAAATGAACTGGGACTGGGTGGGTAATGACTGTTGAGTGGGCAACCTGGGAATGGTGACCATTGAACGGGATTGAAGAGCTGCTGCATTGTCACCTTGTTTTACTTTAGGAATCTGGGAGGAGACCCAGGAGAGAGGAACTTGGGAGCTCCCTCTCTCTGGGAAGGGTGCGGTGAAGGCAGGCTGAACAGGGCCTACAGGGAACAGGTTAGTTTCCTGTGGGAGGCCTGTAGAGAGGCCTGTAAGAAGCAGGGAGACCCCTGGGAAAAGCTGCCAAAGTACCCAGGGAAGAGAGGCAGTGGGGAAACCTGCTGGAAAGAAGGGGTTCCAGGGGGAAGCCCTGGGAGGCAGTGCTCAGCTTAAGAAGCACAGAAGAATCGGTAGGGGTGAAGAGCCGGGACTTCAGTATAGGCCAAGTGGGCAGAAGGATCACTTATTTGTATTTTCAGGTGGACTTTTATCCCAGAAGGGGACTGAACATAAAGAGTGATCTGGCCCGAGAGCTATGAATGAATCACCTATGACAGGAAAAACATAGAATACACTAGCCTTTTGCATTTCTATCCACCTTAATGCTTTTTTACACTGGTCTGGCAACATAAAGGGGTGTTAGCATAAATAATTTAAGTCAATGAGCAGGACTCTTATCACAGAAATGTCGGGCTGGAAGAGACCTCAAGAAGTCATCAAGTCCAGCCCCCTGCTCTGTGGCAGGACCAAGTAAAACCTAGACCATCCCTGACAGATACTTGTCCAACCTGCTCTTAAAAACCTCCAATGATGGGGATTCTACAACCTCCCTTGGAAGCCTGTTCAAGAGGTTAACTACCCTTGCTGCAGATTAAGCCCATTACCTCCTGTCCTACCTTCAGTGAACATGGAGAACATTTGATCACTGTCCTCTTTTAAAACAGCCCTTAACATATTGGAAGACTGTCATCAGGTCCTCACTCAGTCTTCTTTTCTCAAAACTAGACACACCCAGTTTTTTTTTTAAACCTTTCCTCACAGGTCAGGTTTTCTGAACCTCTTTGTTGCTCTCTCCAATTTGTCCCCATCTTTCCTAAAGTGAAGTACCCGGAATTGGACACAATAATCTAGCTCAGGCCTCACCAGTGCCAAGTAGAGTGGGTCAATTGCATCCCATGTCTTATGTACAACATTCCTGTTAATACACCTCAGAATATTTAGCCAGATGTATCACATTGTGGACTCATATTCAGTTTGTGATCCGCTATAACCCTCAGAGCCATTTCAGCAATACTAGCATCAGTTATTCCCCATTTTGTAGTTGTGCATTGGCTTTTCATTCCTAAGTGAAGTACTTTGCACTTGTCTTTATTGAATTTTATCTTGTTGATTTCAGACTAATTCGTCAAGATCGTTTTGAATTCTAATCCTGTCCTCCAAATCCCTGTAACCTCTCCCAAGTTGATGTCGTCTGAAAAGTTTATAAGCATACTCTCCACTCTATTATCAAAATTGGACTGCTCATGTGCTGAAAATTCGGCATGTGCTGAAGTGCTTTGCTGAATTAGGGCCTATAATCAACAGAGTTCCATGGGGCTGTCACACAAGAATCTAATCATTATTTTGAAACACAGTGACTCTGAAAGGCAGTTTTACCCCAGTAGGTTGGGGCCTAAGAGCCAACGGTGCTACCCAGCAGCAGAGTTCTAGATGTGACAGCAATGGGTGTAGCTTCAAAGCAGGCGCTCAGTGATGAGGAGAGCTGGTCAGTGTCTTCTGAAATTCAATTTTTCAACAAAATTTGTAATAGAAATTTTGATTAAAAAAGCAAAACAAAAACAATTGACCACATTTTAGTGATTTTCCCCTGCTGCATCTCTCAGCCAGGTCTGGTGAGGAGCTGGATGTGTTATAAATGACAAATTGTTGTAGCCATGTTGGTCCCAGGATATGTCCCTGGTCTCTTCCATCAATAGAAGTTGGTCCAATAAAAGATATTCCCTCACCTACTTTGTTTCTTTTATAAATGCCAAGACAGACAAATCTGAACTAAAACTAAACTAAAGCTACCACTTTCTGTGCCCCACTTATACCTAGGCAAGTCGCATAAGTCAATGGGCCAGATTCAGATTGATTCTACCCCAGTGTAAATCCAAACTAATTCCATTAATGTCAGAGCAGTTACTCTGGATTTACACCTAGGTATCTGAGATAAAAATCTGGTCCAGTGCAAGTTGTACAGGGGTGAATGGAGGTGAACTTAGCCCAGTGTTTATATAGTACACTCACCCAGGGCCTGGTTCTGTTTTGGTTCACAGGTGTAAATCAGGAATAAATAGAAAGTGTAACTGATCACAGAATCAAGCCCACATACCGGTGACAAGTGCTAAGAGCACCATTATCCCAAGCTAGTGTAATGCCATAAACAGACTGTAATGAGTTTCGCTGCAGCTGATGGTCATTAATTCCAGTGGAAAGAGTGGCTCGCCATTCTGGGACCTATGCCGTCAAGAGTTTGCAGCAGTTATACCATGAATCTGTGCCCCCATTCTAGAGAAGAAGCTCCCCAAAGACCCAGAGGTGAGCACAAGTCTATGTGGATGAGGCCAAAATCCTGAGAGGCGCTGGTATGAGGGCAGGGGTGATGAGCTATGTCCCATTGCTTAGCAAGGAGGAAGGGGCAGCATAATGAATGGCACGGAGGGCTTGGAAATTGTTTATGATGCAAATACGTTTAAAAGCACCACATTGCCTCCCCTGGGAAAAGGGGCCTAAAATTGAAGTCTAATGATAACAAATGATTGTTAATGAGTTGTCTAAACATAATAGATGGAAAGAATTAAAAGCCTAGAATAAACAGTGTTTCATTAAAGCACAATAAAGAAACAACACGAGTTTCATATCTCAGAATAAATGTGCTCTCACCAGGAGCAGGAGGGGAATGACTTGTGTGGGAGGTGGGGAGGAATGGACAGGCATCGGGGAAGGGGAGAGGGTGGGTGAAGGTCATGCCTCTCCAGTGCTCCTATCCCTCATTGGGAGCAGGACAGTGTGAAGAGCTGGCAGCTCTACGCTGAGAGAGGGAAGGGTCCGACCCAGCTGTGGCTGAGTGGCTGTTGAAGGCCCAGTTCAGCAAGGTACTTAAGCATGTGGCTAACTTGGAATTCCTTATGTGCTTTGTGGATTTCACTGGGACTCCCCATGTGCTTAAAATTAGACACATGCTTAAATATCTTGCTGAATTGGGGCCTAAGCTCCTATTATTGTTATTAGCTCAGACGAAGAACCAGTCCCTGCCCAGCAAAGCTTGCAGACAAAAATGCGGCAAGATCCTGCAGAGGACCAGCCAGTGGATATGAGCAGTAACTCATCAGGGAAAGCATCCACTCCACACAGACCCTCCTCTAAAGACCTGAGGGAAATGTACTGGTGACAGTATGCAATTCTGTAGAGAATCCATGAGTGGTTTTGAGGAACTGGCTTTACTTGCTGGATGTGTGTCGCATCCGTCTCGGTAATGTGGCATGTCACAACCACACTTTAGATCAAGGGTGTATTTAGGGTTTGTGAAGGGTTAATTAATATCCTTCTGAGTTTGCTTCATGACATATTGATATTAGAGATAATTTAAAATAATTTTGATTATAAAAATATTGAAATTTCAAAGTTGTTTCCATTTCCCAGGGTTTGAAATGGATTCATTTTTTCTAAAAAACATATTTGGTAACTTTTTTTTTATCATTGGCAATGTTAGCAAAGCCCTTTATTTGAATTTTTTGTTTCCGGAAAACTGGGATTTTGGTCAATGAAAAATGTCAACAACTGTTTTGCTGACAGTTTTTACAATGGCTTTGATAAAGGCATGGAAAATGTAGTGGAAAACATTGAAAAACAATTTTTTCAGTTTTGGAAAAGGCTTTTTTATTTTTCCTCCCAAAAAGTTTTTGTTCAAAAATGTTGACTGACTGTCGTCTGTATTTTCTTATGGAGTCTGTATGTTCAGTGGTATGTGTGAGCACAGATATGCTGGATGTATGTGCATAGTTATAGTATGCCTGTGTTTTTAAAGAGTCTGTGTATATACAGTATGTAGTATAATATGCTTCTCTTTATATGTCTATATTGCAGATATGTCTCTGGTGGGGAGCTCTTTGCAATAGGGATGGGCTCTTCCTATGTGTTTATTCAGCAGACACAATAGGGCGCCAATCCTGATGGGAGCCCTATAGCAATTCAGACAGTGCCTGCTCCTCAGGGCCAGCTCCAGCGTTTTTGCCGCCCCAAGCGGTGGGGGGGAAAAAAAAAAAAAAGCCGCGATCGGCGACACTTTGGTGGCAGGCCCTTCCCTCAGAGAGGGAGTGAGGGACCCGCCGCCGAAAGAGCCGGACGTGCCGCCCCTTTCCGTTGGCCACCCCAAGCACCTGCTTGCTGCGCTGGTGCCTGGAGCCGGCCCTGCTGCTCCTGCCACCTTTATTCATGCTGATTAATACCTTACTTTGTGTTTGGTCTGACCATAACCTATGGGGCTACTTATGGAATATGAGATCCTACTCAATGGGAGGAAGGCTGGCAAAATCCAACCTAGAATTAGAGCTGACTGAAAACCTTCTGCCTCTGCATTTTTCCCCATAGCAAAATGTCTTTTTGCCAGAATAGAAAAATTTACGTTTTTTGTCAAAAATGTTCCGGTGTTTGTCAAAAAGTTGAAATTTTGTGGTTTTAGTTTAAACGGAAAAATATTTGGTTTTCATCTGGGTTTTTTGGGTAAAAATTTGAAAAATAAAAAAAAAGGTGAAGATACTGAAAAAATTTGGTTGACATTTTTCAGAGTAAAAAAAATATTTCCTGACCTGTTCCATTACCAACAACAATAATTATTATTGAGGATATATTGATGTGTGCTTGGGTTTAATGCAGTCTGCTTGAGTGTGTGCGCAAGGTTGTGTTTTTAAGCAGTGTGAGAGTGCAGGATCTGTTGCACCCCCCAGTTGGTTTGATAATATTGTCCCAGTTGCACAGAGCCCTTCTGAAGGTCTAGATGTGAGTGAGACATCTCTCTAATTCAGGAGTCCCCAACGTGGTGCCCGCTGGGGCATCTAAATGCGCCCGCGTACTGGCCAGCGGACGAGCATCCGCTGAAATGCCGCCGAGAAGCAGCGTCATCCAGAGGCATCGCCGCTGAAATGCCGCTGATTTTCGGCAGCATTTAGGCGGCGACGTCTATTGACGTTGCCGCTTGTCGGCGGCATTGTCGGTGGATGCTCGTCCGCCGCCATGGTCCTCCGTGGCTCATCGTCTGGCACCTGCCAGACGAAAAAGGTTGGGGACCACTGCTCTAATTATCTGTGTTTATATTTAATGGTACATGTGAATTTAGGAATAAGACATGCCTCTGTGTGTGTGTGTGTGTGTGTGTGTGTGTGTGTGTATCCTTAACAGAGGGGATGGGTTTTGACAGTACTCTGAGTATTTGCATTTGAGAAGTGTTTGAGTAAAGTTGTGTTCAACCTGCTTTGTGCATGGAACGAAGTGTCTGTGTGTGTGTGTTGGAATTTGAACACAGGTGTATATTTTTAATAAGAGAATCGTGGGTGGGTTCCAGAGTCAATATTCCTGGGAGAGTATAAATTAAGGTTACAGTAAGTGTAGACATGTGAGACTGGTGTATGTGTGTGTGCGTGTGCCCATCAGTGCAATGGTGTGTTAGGAGTGCAGGAGTGTGATAACCATGTGTGTGTTAGTATGTGAGATTTCTGTGTGTGTACTCATGTGCAATGGAGTGTTGTGAGTGCAGGCGTGTGATTGCTAGAGCTATCCAGAGGATGAGAATTCCAGTATGTGACAGCTTTTGAGGTTTTTGGAAAGAGACAAGGGAACCTCTGGGCCGATAAAATCCTTCTCAATTAAAACTTTGTTGAAACCGACACGTCTCCATTAAATGCTTTGGCTTTGACTAAATGAAATTTCATCCAAACAGAGCTGACCATCTCTAAGGATGTCTGAGTGTCCGTGTTGCAGGAATGCAGGTTTGCAATAACCATGGGGGGGGCGGGGGGAGGAGGAGTCTGTTGGCAATGTGTGTGTGTTTTGAGTGTCTCTTGCACGTGTGCTTGTGGCTAATTGCATTGTGTGTATTTGTGTTTTGGCGTGTATCTTTGTGTTTAATGGAGTGTATGTGTGTTTGTTTAATGACCTGACTACGGGTGTGTGACACACATCCCTGCATGCCCGTGGTAGCAATAGCAGGCCTTGGTTAGCCAGCGCTGGCCTGGTCAGTAAATCATTGTGCAGTTTGTTTGTTCCACCTTGGACTCCATAGAGAATCAGACAGACTGTGCTGAGCTGGTCCCATCTGCACGCTACCCGGACAGCAGCTTTATCTTGCCTTGTAAAACTGCAGAGCCTGTGACAAAAGAGTTAATCTCTGCCTTTGTTTCTCTTCCTCTCTCTCCTCTCTTTTGCAGCAGGACTGAAAGGCAAGATGAGAGCAGATCCATCAATGTCAGCTGCTTTCGGCACATCAGCACTTTTGGGGGGTTTATTGGGGACTAGCCCATCAGCAGTGCTTCCAAACTGCAAACACACTGCAAGCGAGCCCCTCCTCCTGAGAAGCAGCCAGGCAGCCTGGAGAAGCAATGCCAAGCCCCAGAGTGCTACTGACCAGTGACTGGGTGATAAATGACTCTGTGCAGCATCTCCTCTACTGGCAACGTCCGGAAGGGAGGCTGGATCCAAGCTCTGGGATAGACAGCAATGAAACGGCATTAATTTCTGGGCACGTTAGTGTGTGTGGGGGGGTACCCCCCTTCCCAACACATACACGCTTTTTTAAACAGAGCAATGTAGGTGCAAGACAGAGTGAGAGGGAGAGAGATGATGTGATTGACAGGTTAATGAAGCAATTCATAATAGTGATGTATATTATAACCATAGAAGCAGCTTGTAAATACCCAGTTGCTTTATACATATAAACACACAACTATATATAAAGTGTGTGTGTGTGTGTGTGTGTGTGTATCTATATATTTTTGGCATATTTATATGAATGCAGTGTTAACGTTGCACAGCAAAAGTAAAGGAAAAACGGGAAGTGCAAAAGTTAAAGTTCATTGACTTAACAGCATTGCACAGCATGTATCTTGGATTTATTTAGAAGGAGTGGCACTTGCAGAAGTGCCTATGAGACTTGGGTGCACAAATCTCAATGGCTTGTGCTCCTAAACCCTATAGGCACTTTAGAAAATGCATTTTTATACACTAATCATCTTAGTTTCTGAGCATCTCACGTGCCTCATGACATCCTTGTGAGGGGGAAATGCGCCTATTTAGATGCCTCTGAATTCACTGTGTTGCTGTGCATTTGTCTGTGTATTGTATGTGCATGTGGGAATTCACTAAAGCATTCTGGACTAGGGCAGTGATTTAACTGCAAGACCATTCTTTCTCTGTTGTGGTATCCATTTAAAAATACAAACCATAATGTATTAAGCTACTGTATATGGGTAGCAAAACCAGGGGCGGAAAATATGACATGCAAAGTGGCTGAGTTCACACTGTTGTAGGGACCTTCCTTTTTGCATTTTGTGACTTGTTTTTATCTTAGGCCTATATGTTACACTAATACAGTCCTATGCACTTCCCTACTGCCCCACCGCCCCCCATCCCAATTTATTTTAAAGGAAAGAGAAAAAAAACGAGTGGGAATGTAGCACTGTGAGACTCACCACCGTGGCGCCTCCTGCTGGCCATTCTGGGCTTAGCTCAAGTCCTTCCACAGGGGGCCCTCCTCCAATGGTGTCTCACTCGCCGTTACTCCCGCTTTGCTGTCTCCACCACTCTAGGACCTGAGTTGCTCCCTGGACCACAGCGTCCCCTTCTGGGCACAGCCCTCTGGCTGTTCCCTGCTCCGTTGTCTCCCCCCATTTCGGGGGAACCAGCAGTCTATAGTCCAGCCACTCGCCTCAGTGGCCAGCTGCAGTCACCAGTCTAGTCCCTTGCTCCGGGGGCAAACTGCAGTCTGTGTTGGTCACTTCCCTCCGGGAAAATGGGGGCAGCCCTAGCCCCTTATCCGCCCTTCCTCCAGGGCTTCAGTCTGGTGGCAGTCAGCCAGAAGCTCCTTCTGCTCTGCTACTCTGTCCAGCACAGCTCTAGCCATAGTGCTCCTGGGCAGCCAGTCCTTCTCACTAACAGCCAGGGAGAGACTCCCTCTGCTCTGTTGAGCAGCCCTTTATATAAGGCCCCCGCTGGCCCTGATTGGCCGCTGCAACAAGCTGCCTTCCAATTGGCTCACTTAGTGAACCCTCCTCTTAATGGAGGGTTCTGAGCAGGCTCCCTCTGGCCTGCTTTAACCCTTCCTCTTCCTGATGTGGGGCAACTGCACCACTACAGGGAGATTTTGAAAGGCATAATGGACAGTTGGGCTCCCAACTCCCATTGAAAGCCATTGGGAACTGGGAACGTGACTCAGTGTTTGCCACCTATTGGGCTATTTGGTATTTTTCATTTGAAGTCCCAGCTCCTGGAGTCATGTGATTAGGTGAGAATTTTAGCTTGCTCTTTTTTAAGTGAAAGTTTCTGTTCCTCATGGTTGCGGAGAACAGTGTGGCCTAAGGGCATCCTAAAGGCTCAGAAGGCAAGGCAAATAAAAAGAACCCCAAATGTATATGTTTACCAAAACAGCCTCCCAATTTTAAAGATTAATGCCTGATTTTGGAGGGGCTGATTCAAAATTTCGGAGTGTTTGCAGTTGGCAACACTGCATTTGTACCTCTGCACATTTCCCACTGAATGTGTGCAGTTAAGGTTCTTGCACATATGTATCAGTGCTTCTACAAGTGGTCACTTAGACTGCAGATCTGTTAATGGCGCAGTTAAACAGGCACAGATGGGATGTTTATAAAGATTTCTCATGGAACTTGAATAATACTTAGAGAAGTTGCAGAGATACTGGATCTAGATAGGAACCAGAATTTCTATTTCATGGGAAAGTCCATGATTTTGAAAGTTGTCTTTATTCCAAGTCAGAACAAAACTGAAAACCTTTGAAATTTCCTGCAACATAAAATTTTTGGAGAAAAAAATATTATTCTGGGGCAATCAAAATATTTCATTTCAATAAAATCAAAATTTCTTTCTGATTTTGTCTTAATTTTTTTTCCAAAATAAAATTGTTTTCAAATGAAAAATTGAAGCCTTCAGATAGCAAAATGATTCACAGCAACATCAGTAAAATGCTTTATTTAGATTTTTTTAATGATATTTCATTGAAATTGACAAAATATTTAAATTTTGACAAAATGACATTTGCCATCTGAAAACTGTTCCACTGAAAACTTTCTGACCAACTCTAATAGATACACATATTAACCCATGCCTCTGCAAACCAACATACATACTTGTGAGTAGATAGACATACACACAGGCACTAGACCTTTTACTACCTAGTGGTATTATGGTAGTACTTAAAGGCTCTGTGATCAGAACCCCATTGTCCTAGGATATGTACCAATAGATAGCAATGAAGAGTCTCTGCCCTGAAGAGCTTATAGTCTAAACAAACAAATCACGTAGAACTATGACCATTTTCCAGATACAGAAATGAGGCAGAGACTACACTAAGATACTGTGAAAAGGTGATACCAGAGCTGGGAATTGAACCCAGAATTTCAAGACTTGATCTGGAATCTCAATAATTCATAATGAGTAACTAAGCTGATTTATTTTGTCTCTTTTTATGTTTGGGAATAGTCTGAGACTATCTCTGTGCTCTTATTCACCCAATAATTTCTGCAAATACTTCTTGGTCAGTAGATTGTTCATTGTAAGGCTCTGCTATTCAAAACTGGAATTGTTTTCATTGGACATGTTGGTCACATGGTATGTTTCTGTCCCTTAATTGGATACCAACAACTCTTGCAATATGTTTTTTGAGGCCATATTTACTTTTGATTGTCATTTTGAATGTGGCTTTCTGCAAAAACTCATTATTAGCTGTTCAGTGAATATTCTTCCCAGGGAACTTACTTGCTAGGGTGTTCACAGAAACAGCTTCAAATCAGATGCGTGCAGCACTGATTCAGTTCAGGACAGGCTTGTGAATGTTTCTCTTTGAGAACAGGGTTCGGAGAACAAGATCACTGACCCTAACATTTCAAAGGGCTTGGGGTTCAAACCATTTCAAAGGCCGAATCTCACTGCAAACTGCCAGGCAAGGATTGGGTTTGATGTGTGTGCACCTTTGCTAGGAGGGTGTTTGAAGGGGCTGGAATCATGGCTTTAGACTAGTGATGGGCAAAGAGTCCATTGTGCTGAACTGGAAGAGAGTCATGTTGAACAGAACTGGACAGAAATTTTCCAATGGAAAATGCCAGTTTGTCAAAATGGGAACATTCTGCGGGAACATGTTGATTTTAACAAAACATTCTACCTGATTTCTTGCCGCCGGCTCCGGCTCTGCAGAAGCCCATCTAGTGAGGTGCAATGGAGCCAGGGCTCCCAGCTCCTCTGCAGCCTCACAGGCAGCTGCCATGAAGCAAAGGATTCCAGGGCACACCTGCACTGCAAAACCAAAAAACCCCAGCAGCAAATCTCAGAGCCTGGGTCGACTGACTCAGGTTGGCAGGACTTGTGTTCCGGGGCTAAAAACAGCAGCATCGATGTTTAGACTTGAGCTGCAGCCCAGGCTCTGAAACCCGGTGATGGGGTGGGTCTCAGAGGCCAGGCTCCGGCCAGAGTGGGAGGCTCTATGCTGCTATTTTCAGCTCTATAGCATGAGCCTGAGTCAGCTGACCCGGACTGTGAGACTTGCTGCTTGGTTGGTGGCTTTAGTTTTTGCAGTGTAGCTGTGCCCCCAGGCCCAGGGTTCCCAGCAGTCTCCTTGGTGAGCTGTCTCGGTGCCTGGTGCCCGGCGAGCTGGGGCTGGACATTGCCAAAAAATCCTGTTGAATTTCTCCTTTGGCCAATGTCCCTCCCGTGGGACACGCTGCCTCCTCTGCTTTCCATGCCGATTTGGAACAAATATTTTTCAGAAATTCAAAATTCTTCCTGGGTAGGAAATTCTGGTTCTCTCACAGGTCTGATATCTAGGGCTCCTCATTTTCAGAGGGCCTTTGGACCTCTAAAAATGAACATCATCCAATCCGACATCCTCTGCCACTGCCTGGCCTTCCCAGCTGCCAGCTGCTTCCACCTCATTTGATGTTGGGTGGGGAGTGGCTGTCGACAAGCCTTCTCATCCCCCTCCCATGGTGGATTAAGAGTAGACTCAGGCCCAGGCCTGGGAGGGAGACTGGGATAGATAAGCACAGATCTGTAGCTGGGAAAGAGCAGGGGTCCTGGGCCTGAATTTGTGGCTCCAATGATTTACCCTAAATTCTCTCTAGGGAGGGCTGCTAGGGTTTGGGCAGACTGGTGCTGGCCATATAATTGTTCCCCCTGCCCAGGAGAAGGAGAGATCTCTGCTCCCTTCACCTGGGGCAATAGGGTGGGGAGTGGTAGGTCTGCTTTCTCTCTCTCCCTCCCTTCAGTGGCAGGTAGGAAGAGGGAACCTGGCTCTGACACCAGCAGCTCTGATACTACCTGCCATCCAGTCCAGAGAGACAAATCTAGGAGCCCCCCTCTGCCCCCCCCGCCCCCACATAAGTGCTGCTAGTTCAGCTTTGCTGCTGTCAGCACTGCTGAGTGCAGAAGACGGGGATGGGTGAATCCGGATAGCACGGATATTGGCTAGAAATGGTCTACCATATCCGGGTGGCTGGCTTTGGCTGATATTCATGCTCTTTGGAAAATTAATTATTCCATTCAGCCGTCCTGCTGTGTGGGAGGGTTACCTGTTAATGCCGAGTGCTCGTCCGACACATTCAGGGCATGTGTGGGCACCTGTGTGCTTAGTAGTGTGTGTGTCCATACGGTCGGGTGTGTGCCTCTATGGGCTGGGAGAGATGGTGTGTGACTGCAGGCGTGCGAGGGAACAGTTGTGTATGTAATGGGGAACCGGGGGGGGCAGGTGTCTGTGTCTTTCCTTGTGTGTTAGTGATACCCCTTGTGTGTTAGTCTGTGTGGGGAATACTGGGAATTCCTTTGTCTTGGTAAGCGGGTCACGTGCCTAGAAGAATGAGTACGGGGGGTCTGACCAATACCTATGTGTATAGAGCGGGGACGATGTAGGTATGGTGTGGGTGTGGGTGCTCTGTGTATGAGGCCTATGAGTATGTGTCCTGCACCCCTGTAACACAAACACACTCTTAAGCATACTGCACACACAGTTATGCCAGCCAAACTGAAGCAGTTAATTGGGGAAATAAATACATGCGTATGTGTGGGAGAGTGTTTCTGTATGTGCATGTATATGTGTGCGCTTCTGTATATGTGGAATGCCTGGGTGTATGTGTGTGCACATGAGTTTGTGTCTGACTTGCTTGTGCAGGGAAAGAGAATAATACGTCATATGCCTATTGGGTGTAAAAGGGAGCTATGTGTGTGTGAGAGAGAGAGAGAACGCTCCAGTGTGCGTGTGATTTTGGACACAGTTAGATCTAACTATTGCCCTCAGCATCATGGCTCTGATTCTGTTCTCGCTTACATCTGTTATACACCAGTCTAACACCATTGACTTCAATGGGACTACTCCTGATTTACACACACCAGTGTAACTGAGAGCAGGATCAGGCCTGGTGTGGCTTTTTTAAAACACCTCTTCCTGCACCGATTCCTGCTCCTTGCTCTGCCGTAGTGTGGGGCCCTCGCTCTGACACGGGGCATCTTGTTGGCTATGCAGGTGGCTTGTGGGGCTTTCGTACTTGATACATTCATCGGGGAAGGCCGGGGCTCCTTGAGAGGAAGCCTCTAATTGCAGCCTTGAATCAGGAAGTGTCCTGATTGGCTTCGTTAGGCAGCACTGCACTGAGACTCAGGCTGGAGGTAGTCTTGGAAATTTGTGTTATTAATTTAAAGCTTATTAATGGCAAACACAGGCTGACATTTTACATGGTTTAGTTATGTTCTGCGAGTCACTGGTACAAAGCAGCCTCAGCCACAGGGCAAGGAAGCTCTGCCGTCACCATTTGCCGCTGTAGCTGATAACAGAGGAGCAATAACCAATGTGGCTCCCTCCAGGCTGGTCCTGGGACATCCCTGGCAAATCTCCTGGGTGGCACTTGGGGTCTGGTAGAAACGGAAAGGCTCAGAGAGAAGGAGATTTATCCCCAGAGAAGAGAAACTTACACAAGCCTGAGGGGGGGAAAACTTGGGTTATCCAAATTGCTGGGTTCTTGGCTTAAAATTCAGATGGTCCCATCTCTGTGGAGCGAGGAAGCCACCAGCACAATATCAAGTCAGTATCCTACCACCGAAAGCCAGTAAAACTACAATCAAACCTTGATACCCGAATCTCACTGCCAGCAGCTTCCAGTGACTATCTCCTCTGGAGTGAGACTTGGGGTCATGCTCAGGGCCGGCTCCAGGCACCAGCTTACCAAGCAGGTGCTTGGGGCGGCCACTTTGGAGAGGGGCGGTACGTCCAGCTGTTCAGCGGCAATTCGGCGGACGGTCCCTCACTCCTCCTCGGAGCGAAGGACCTCCCGCCGAATTGCCGCCACAGATCGCGATCGCGGCTTTTTGTTTTTTGTTTTTTTTGTTTTTGTTTGGCTGCTTGGGGCGGCCAAAACCCTGGAGCCAGCCCTGGTCATGCTGACCAAATGTCTGCCCGGAGCTATGCCCTTTGCAACCCCACTGAAGTCCAAGGGCTTGTCTTCACTACCCGCCTGGATCGGCAGGTGGAAATCGATCTCTCGGGGATCGAATTATCGTGTCTCGTCGGGACGCGACAATCGATCCCCGAATCGACGCGCGTACTCCACCAGCCCAGATAGGAGTAAGCGCCATCGATGGGGGAGCCGTGGCGGTCGATTTGCCGCCATCCTCACAGCGGGGTAAGTCGGCTCGGATACGTCGAATTCAGCTACGCTATTCACGTAGCTGAATTTGCGTATCTTAAATCGATCCCCCCCCACCCCCGAGTATAGACCTAGCCCAAGAACACTGTGCCTCCAAGTAGCCAGAACAGTCACAGGGGACTCAGCACCACCGCAGACTGACCTGTGCTTTCCCCTGGTTTCTGAACCCGTTCACATGACCACTGTAAATCCAGAGTGACGGAACTGATTTATGCACTGAAGTCGGCACAGTGACTCTAGATTTGCACAGGTACAACTGACCAGGGTTTTCTCACATGGTGGGTTATTTAGGGGCCTCTATTTCTCAGTGCCCAGCTTCAGACACTTATGGCACCCAAAATCACTGGTCACTTTTGCCCATTGTAGCCACTGAGGGCATGTTCTGACCCCTGGAGTTACTGGGGGAGGACGGGAAGGTGGAGCATCATGCCAGAGTTTGGCTCAAAGTTTTTCTATTCCTAAAACCCCCCAGAAACCTTCCTTTGCTAAAGTTCCACAGCCACATCCTCAGATTGCCAGTGCCAAGTAGGCCAAAATTTAACCCATCTTTAACCTGTCCCAGTCTGGTGGCTAATGTCCTTTGGGTTATAAATATACACTGGAAACCAAAGAAAACAGCATAGCTACTACTGGGGGGAGACACTGCTGCTGCGGCGCCATCTAGTCAGTGTAGGGCAGGCCAACTCTCCCAGATCTCTGCAGATGTGAGGCCAAACCCAGAGCCCAGGGTAGTCATGTCCTTCTCACCCCCTTGCCATTTGATCATTATCTCCCAATTCAGAATGGAAGAAGGAGGTTGGATGCCTTGTCAGTGCCATGGAGGGCCAGCCATGAGTGTGGGGATCTCCAGGGTGTGCACTGCCTGCGGGGATAGGGCTGCAAACCTCAGAAGACAGGTAAAGACCCCGAAGCATCACTGACTCCCTAGTAGAGCCCTCTCTTAAAGGGAGCGGGTCTCAGACGTGGGCGCCAGCAGGGGAATCCCTGACTCAGCAGCTCCAGGGAGCTTTACTGCCCAGTAGCCAGGACAGAGTCACAGGGGGCCCGCCATCAGTGCAGGCCAACAGTACCTTTCCCATGGATTTCCCTTTGCCCCCCTAGATCTCCCATGGCTGTGGGGCTTGTAGGATGGACCCCATGTTTCTTCATGCAAGAAATTTGAGGAAGGGAATGGTGGCATAGGGGCACAACCTGGCCCTTCTCCCCCTGACCTCACTGGGAACAGGTGCTGAGCACAACTGCATCAAGGATCAGTCCCCAGTGCATAGAGGTGACAGGGCCAGCCACATTGGCTCATGCCCATAAGTGAACATACAGACAAACCTTCCCAGTCTCCAGGGGAGGAAGGTAGGAAAGGATCGCTATTTCCACCCAGGCCGCACCAACAGCAGGGGATTACAGACCAACCGCTCCAACTCTTCCACCCATATTTAAAAAGAGCCCCACAGCTGCGGCTCACCCGATGCCAGCAAAGCCAACCAGATGGAGTGCATGGATGGCGCCCGGCCAAGTTGGGACGGATAGTACACAATGCCATCCTGCCTTAATGGACTGCTGGAAGATGATGCGTAGGCAGGCTGGGATTAAAAGCACGTCTGGCAGTGAAGCGCCCCCTAGTGCAACATGGAGGTATGGGGAGATGGAAGCCCCTGGTTAGGTTGGAAAAGCAATCTCTGTGGCTGACAGCCATGGCTAATATCATGCTGAAGCAGTGGAGATGGGACAGTTGGCCCAGCCTAGGTAGGAGGGCACTTCCTAACCTAGTGAGTTGCTGGGGAAATGGGACACGTCCATGGAACGTCAGTCCAAACAGGACTTTCGGCCTCCCATTCTAGCGTGGACCATATTTGGCTTCTGAAGGGTAACACTTCCGGCACCACAGTGCCCCCTATCAGTGCGGTGGTGTGTTGAGAAGGAGCACGCCCTTGTTATCAAGGACACACCTCCAGCAGCATGCTGAGTTAATACAAGGTGGAGCCTGTTTGGGCTACAAAGCTCGATGCTCCTTGGCACCATACAAGCGTGCTGGGAGATGGAGCGTGTGCAGGCTCTGAATGATTGCTCCTCCAGCAGCACCACCCTGGTTATCACTACCTGCTCCTTGCATTACAGTGGCATCTAGAACTGAGGTCAGGGCTAGGTGCCGTACATATGAATAGTGAGAGGCAGTCCCTGCCACAAACAGCTGTCCAGCTACATAAGCAAGACAGCCAAGGATGTATTATTATCCCCATTTTGGTCCAGAGAGCCTAAGTAATGTGCCCAAGATCACACAGGGCATCTGTGATAGAGCAGGGAACTGAACCCAGGTCTGTCCCTGTCCAGCACCTTAATTACAAGAATGTTTCTCCTCTCTGTAGACCCCCAACACCACTGCATCCCCCCAATGGCACACTGTGATGGCGTCTTCTAGGTGAGAAAGGCTACCTCCTCCCACAGACCGCCTCCCTAGCACCATGCTAATCTGCTGGGTGATGGTACTTGTCTGCTTAGAACAATGGGCTGGAGACATCAGGTGGTGCCCTGCTCAGCCATGCTGGGCTGTCGGCAGAGGGAGCAGTGCAGTTCGTGAAGGTGCTGCTGCCTAGAAGCATCATATTGTGATGGTATGCGTTGGAAGGACTCGTGTGCAGGTAACAGGTACA
The DNA here is from genome assembly GCF_002925995.2 of Terrapene triunguis. Lineage (NCBI taxonomy): Eukaryota > Metazoa > Chordata > Testudines > Emydidae > Terrapene > Terrapene triunguis. The sequence continues at coordinate 4,023,192 of NW_020664661.1, read as the reverse complement.
CGCAAACTAAATAGCACCGGCCATCTCTCGGGAGGGTCTCGCCATGCTTGCCATGATATTTATGGCTGCGAGGATGTCTGCCCTTCCTCCAGGTATGATTGCCACCTCTCCCTTTGCCCTCATCCCTCTATCCTCCCATCCTTGAAAAAGCCCTGATTGGTTACAGTCGAATGTTACTGTGGCCAACCTGCCTAGAGAGCGCCAAAGAAAGTTAATGTGGAGTTCTGGTCTACTCCCAGGATGCATTTGGGCTGCAGCCCATAATGATATGTATAATTGCAAAGGCCTGCCAAAAAAAGCAGGCTGGATTTAATTGAGTCAACACACTGCTATTAATAATAAAATGGCAGAGGCTTTGCTATTAATCACTCGTGCTGGCTTTATCACAGGCAGTCTCGGCTATCTGGCTACCAAACAAGACCTTTAAAAAAAAACAAAACGGTGCAGCGGAAATACTAGGGGGAATACACCTGCTAACAAAATAAACCTTGTGAACCAAATGCTCCTTATACAGGAATATACTTTGTGGATGGATACCCCCTTTGGAGGGCAGATCAAGAATATATCAATTAAAAGTATATATCCTGTGGTAGACTGTACCAGTTATAGGAAAGTTTCAGCTAGGGGATGCATTCATCAAAAGAATACATCTTATAAAAGGTTATACTTGATAAAAGGGCCGTGTTTGGGATAGGAATACGTGGGGAAGTGAATATCCCACAGAAGAGAAAAATAATTGCTGGAGGAATATACAGCACAACAGAGAGGAAGGCATCCGTGACTAGGAAATGGAAGACACAGTATTTGGGAATGGAATTGGGCATAAAGAGAAATACAAAATTAATAATTACCTGACATTCAAATTGCACTCTTCATCCTGGTGGATCTCAAAGCATCTTATAAATGATGGTACACGTGTACAGGAATGACTGGGTTTGGTACGCAGAGCCTGATTTCTCAAGCAGGCGTGAAGCTGTGCACCCAAAACTGCAAGTGCAATTTTCTGCCTAATTGGCATGCATCATCACTTCATTGCACATGCAGCCTAGGGTATTTGCATGCACAAACGACCAGTTGGATGCAAATGTGTCAATTTGCACATGCAGTTACCTGGCAATATGACAGATGCATGCGTGAATTAGGTACATAATTTTTGCACACATAATTATACATCTAACTTTAAAAAAAAATCATGCTTCTAGTGATGACTATATCTGGGAATGGATTATGTCACAGAAGTGGTCTGAGTCTCCAGTAGGAAAGGACTACATCAGTTAGAACAATACACCTGGCCTGGGAACACATTGCATCTGTACGTAAAGCCAAAGTATACACAATAGAGCAGGTAGGGAAACCAAACGTTGAAAGAAAGACACATCATGTGGCAAAGAGTGTAAAAAAAACTGTAACACTTAATGGAACAAAGAGGGGGAAATTGGCATCTGACAAGCATTTGGAGGTAAAACAAACAAATAAACCTGGGAATGCTAAAGGGAATCAACCTTTTCTTTGTGGTCTCTTCCCCTCTTGCAAGATTCTATGTGCAAAGGCATACATTTTCTGTGCACCAAAGCAAATAATCTACATGCAGCTAAACCCTCTTAGACCAAACAGCTGAACAGAATAAATCATTTAACAGGATAAAAGGCCTCTCTCTGCTGTGAGTTAAGCAGGGTTCTTGAGTAAGTGGAAACATTATCCCTCTTTAAAAAAAGAAGAACGAAAGAAAATGAAAACAACAATCAAACCCCCACCCCCAAAAATCCATCCACTTCCTTGCGGTTTTCCTTTCCTCCCCATAGAGTAAGTGCCTTATTCTCAGAGAAATTCACTTCATTGTTAGAAATAGCCGAAATTGGCTTGCAACTAGTAAAGATGCCAAGAATTTGCACCTTGCTCTGTGACCTAAAGCAAAAATGACATGAACATTGACAAATTTGACAAGGAAATTTGTGCAAAAAACAACTTCTATTTGGCTAGCCAAGCAGCAAATATGTCGGATGATATGCTTTATTAAGCAATCCATTTTTCAGCAATAGCTGCGCCATCTGCAAAGGTTAGTGTGCATCAGGCTTTCCACAGAATTTCATCTGCGTCTGCAGCTAGGTGCAACACACGACCACATTTTTCATGTACATACAATTTTGGATGCAAATAGAATACTTGATGAAAGAGGTGACCTTCCAGATTGACTTCCCCCATGCAGTAAAGTCACAGGCGCAGAAGCAGCTGAGAGAAAGAGATCTCTGCTGGGATGGGGGGGGGGGGGCGGGAGAGGCGTGGTAGGGCAGCCAGGGAGCGGGGGTTGAAGAGAGTAGAAGGAAAAACTTCGGGAAAAAGTGCTTCCAAAGTGAATGCTCCAGGATATTATATTGCATTTCAGTGAAAAGGAGGGGGATAAATCTTAAACTCTCTTGGCTATGCTAGTGTAAAGCTGGAATAACTCCATTGAAACAAATACAGTGATTCTAGGTATACTCCAGCTTCTGTTTATGTAGCTGCCATTATCTTTAAGTTGGTCTTATCTATCTATCCATCTATCTATCCCCATACATCCTATCTACCCATCTATATAGCCCCAACATTCTATCTATCTATTTTTGTAGTGCACCCATTGCCATATATCTAAACATTTGTCCTCGTTAATTTTTCTCTGTCCTTTAATGTTCCTCCTTGCATCTTTTGACTTCCAGACATCCAACCCCAAGTAAAGGAAAAAGCTGCTGTATTACTCCCAGGCAGTCTTATCTCCCTGGGGAGGGGGTGGCGTCTACCCCTGAAACTCTCCTAGGCAAGGTAAAGCTTTGCTCTTTCAGACACAGCACATTTCCTCTTCCCTGGATCAATAATTAGAGACATCCCTGTTCCCTACATTTTTAATTTGTCCTTCATTTGGCACAATGTTCCTGGCTTGAATGCCAAACACCCCTTTCTCCGGGATACTTTTGTGTCCTGACTGCGCTCCATTCGGTGGAATGTCCCAGAGCCAGTCCTTGATCGCCTTCCCCAAGCGTATGCAGCCTACGTGGCTCCCTACGCCTCATCACTGTTGCAGGTTATAAATTCATGTGCTCCATCCCAAATCTGCTCTGCAGAAGTTGGATGCCATCCCAGTGCCTCGCAACTGTCCCTGGTCCAGTGGCAAGTTTAATCTGCCAGTTCATGGCATGTCGGCCTATGGGGAGAGTTCAATTTAGTGCAGTTCCACTCTGCATAGAGAGAAGCTCATTAGCAGGACAGGGTTGTATCTGATGACATTGAGCTCCAAGAAGGCCTCATTAGGCAGAAAATGTTTTCTGCCATTCTGAGGTTTCCTGGTAACTTAAGGGATTCAGCTGGAGATACCACCGGGTGGAAATGAAGGGGGAAAGGAGATGTATTCACCAAGGACTGTCTCCCATCCACATGCTCTGGAGGCAGCGTGGACTTGGACACACCCTTGAATTCCTTCAATCATCTCCATCAGGAGATAAATGGGATAGGCCAGCCTTGGCAAAGGCTCTCTCCCCTGGTTGGCTGCTAAGTGGTGTTAAGTGATGAATGTTAAACTTAACAAGGGGACTTACAGATTTACGTAAGGATTTTACTGCCTGCCAGGTATAAATGATGGAACTGCTTTGATCTTCAGGGGTATCAGTGCTGGAAGTGATTTAAACTAATCAGACTGCCTAAAATTGTATTTGCAGTCCCAGGGCTTGGAAAGCCCAGGTGGTCACTTTAGTGCTCTAACTAAAGCCTATTAACATTTACTAGGGAGATGAAATCTTGCCAGAGGCAAAGGGGTTTCCAACAGTAAAATACATGGCATCCTCTAGTATTCCTAGAAGTGGTATGATGCGGTGCTTCCCCGCGTATTTTGGGACTGTACCTCCAGTTCAAATCACCATTCTGTTCCCTTGCTAAAATGGCAGAGCCCCTGGTATTTCAGTGGTTTCCTCATTCCTCAGACCCTTCGCACTGTGGCAGGACCATTTCCACAGATCCCTTCACTACTATGTGGAACACTAAATGCTCCTATTGTTGCTCCTTTCGACATACCACCATATTTCCTCTACTGTGTTTGCCATTTATCCACCAATATCTCTGCACCATGGACCCTATGGTATGTCAGATTGCTGGTGAGCTGATAAAGTCTGATGTTACTTCCACTGAATTCAACAGCATTCATAAACATGGTATCAATGAGTCTGTTATTCTGCTTGCATCTTATTGGATCCGCCCTGTTTTTTTAGCTAGTGGCCTTTAAAGTAAAACCATTAATGACCTTTCCAAAGGGGTGATCTGTAAAGCAGTCTCATGGGTCCTATGATATGTCCTGTGGTATTTGTTCCAATAGACACTATGGTGATTGCTAAAGTTCTCCAACTTTTTCATGCACTCCAGTGGCCTGTTTCTATAGGTCCTATGAAAATTGTCTGCATCCCAGAGTACTATCACAATCTGTGTAATTTGTCATAGATTCCCTCATGGTATTTCCATTGAGCCTTGCCATAGTATTGCCATAAAGTCTCTGGGCTCAATCCGGTATGAATTGTAGTGTAAGCTACCCATTGTGGTTAGATGCTTGGCTGCGTGCGTGTGTTCTCCCTGTGTGCTGCCCCAGCTCTGCGCAGACAGCCGGCACAGCAGACCTCGAGCGAACCGCCCAATGACCACAAGGTCCATTAAGGTATGAAGGTGGTAGGCCAGGTTTATTGTCTACAAAGCACGGTAATAGCACCTGGCAGACTCCATGAGGTCCTGCCTCATACCAGGCCTTTAATATAAAGCCTTATGTCTCAGGCTCTTTTCCTCCTACACCTATGAGGTATACTTGTCAGACAATGAGTGTAAAAGAGGAATAACTTGCTCCAATCTAGGGTGAAATCCTGGCTCCACTGAAATCAATGGGAGCTTGGCCGTTGACTTCAATGGGGCCAGAATTTCAACCCTGTCATGTAGTGGGGGTGCCAACAAGTGTAATTATGGCAATTGGGTATTGGAGAAGGACAAAATTCAGCCACTGGCATCAGTGAATGCAATTCCCTTGGATGTCTCTGGGAGCTGTGTGTATTTATACCAATGATTAATTTGGCCCTGGGGTGCTGGATGATGCAGGTAAGTTAAAGTATATTTGGGGTGGAGGACATGGGGATTCTTTACCTTGCCCTCTCCTGATGTGTTGCCAACACTTGCAATTGTAGTGCAAGTCTTACAATATTGGGTATTTTTTTCTGGAGTCCTGGGATTATGAGAGAGCCTTGGCTTTCTTATAAAATAATTTTCTAGCCTTGTGGATCGCAGAGAAAAATTTGAAAATGTGATTGCCCTAAAGGCTCAGAATTCAGGCAGCAAATGAAAAGAACCCCAAATGTATCATTAATAATAATAATAATAATAATAAACCCTCACGATTTCAAAGTCAAATGTTAAGATATTGGGTGGGGGAGCGATGAGTCATCTGACTCACGATTTTTTAAGACTTGAGATTGGCAATGTTGCTCCTATAGTGGCCACTGAAATAGTCACTTTCTTTTAACACTGAACAAGGAATGCTACAGCTGCTCTGTTTCTCTGCAGAGCTTCTGTCCAAAAACCTACCTCACGCCTCCAGTCCCCCCAGTAACCTACCTCACTCCTCCAATCCACCCACTCTACTTTCCTGCCACAATTTAAAGAAACAGTACACATATATCCTCACTCAGGGCCCATACAACAGACATATCACTGATTTCACTAAACTAGTTTCTAAATCCTGTTAGTTAAATTGATGCAATTTCTTTGCGGGGACACTCTCTTAAATTCATTTCAGAAAGTCTTATCTTGAAAGGGTAACACACCACATGGCATTTCCGCAGACCTCTGTGTTACTATCAGTGAAACTGACCTGGCAAAGTCACAATTGATTAAAGGGAATGCTTCTTCACACAACATACGACTAGCCTGTGGAACACACTGTCACAAGGTTTTGTTGACCAACATCTTAGAAGGATTCAGAAAAATGACTCCACTTTTATATGGATAACCAGAACATCTAGAGGTATAAGGAATACAATAAATAAACAAGAGTTTGGGAAGGGATCTAAACTTCTCAGTTTCAGGGCAGGAGCCGACCTCACCCCACTGGGAGCAACGAGGAAACTTTCCCTGTGGCCAGGTTATCTGATAACAGCCTTCTGCAGGGGGTTTTCTCTGAAGCTTCTGGTCCTGGCCACTCTCAGGGACAAGCTTCTGAGCTAGATAGACCTTGGGTCTGAGCTGATCTGGCAATTCCAATGTTCCTATTTTTGTGGCAGGCCCTAAGACTCCTGTCTCCTGTCTGTGGCCCTGCTATGGCATTTCCATGGAGCTCACTGAGATTTTCAATTACAGTTTTTCTGAGACACGCGGGTCTGGGGATAGGGATTTCCATACACAACCTCCATCGGCATTTCCGTAAACCATGTGGCCTGTTCCACAGACCTCCACAGCATTGTGCTAGCTTCCATGGGAGTGATTCTCTCTACACCCGTGCAAATTCAGAATACCCCGGGGAAATCGATGGTATCAAATGGCACCACACTGGTTTAAATAAGAGGAGAATCAGGCTCCATGCTGTTTCCATCATGTCCCTTTTATAGACTCCTTTTCATGGTATTTCTCCTGCATTTCCAGAGTTTCCTCCATGTTGCTTGTGCAGAAGCCCTGATGCTAATTTTATGGAGCTGGTGAGGGTTTTGCTGGTGGATTTTTGTGTGCTGTCATGTATTTTTATTACATGAAGGGATGGGCGAGTGGGCTCAGAAAACAGAAGAAACACTTCACCCTGAATTCACATTCACCCAACCCACAGTTGTGTTTTTATTCAGCAAGGTTCAAAACATGTGGGTTCATTTGTATTCTTCTTCTAATTTCTGCCTTTCCCTGCCCTACCATGGGTCTAATGGTACGGCCATAGGGCCCGAGTCTGAAAGCCTTACTCACACTAAGTTGTGGCTTACTCCTCATTGAAAGGCTATGGGAGTCAGGCATGTCACTGCCTTGGGTTGATTTGACCACTTGAGCCTTAGCTCTCAGCACATTACTGCTCCTGATCACCAGCCTTTGGGGTTTGCACTATTAGAGGAGTGTCTGAGATAAATAGGAGTAGTTCCATTGAACTCATGGTTCTATGCTGATTTACACCAGCTGAGGATTCATCAGCAGCACTGCAGCATCTCCACTGAGTGTCCGTTTAAAATAAATTGCTGCCAGGTCTCCGTCATCTATTCCAGCCCAATCAGCTGGACAGGCAATTATGGCTCCTGCTATACAGAAAAACCAGTTTTTCCAAAGGACACCGGTAGCAGCCTCTTAAGAAAGGAGCCGTGGCCCCTCCCAAGTGACCTTTCCTTGTCGAATGCTGCATGCTGTGATGTTCCTACACAATAGAGAACACTCTGGTCTCTGTGTACTTGGCAAAGGAAGAAATGGCTTTTTTAATCTCATTGCATGAATTATTGGCAAAACGTTTGAAGTGGATCCAAGATTCTTCTCTGAGTGACTTGCATTTTCTCAGGAGATTTGTGTAGTTTTGGGGTTTGGAACGTGTAACTGAGTAACTCAGAGAAGGCATTTGTTACCTTTGAAAGTCTGCTGTGTCCTCTCTGGAAACCACTTCATCTTCCGCCTTCTGAATGAGGACATGGCTTGTTGGGGTGAGAAACCCTGACTCATCATCACCCACAGAACATGTCTTCCTCTTTAGGTTGTCCTGTTCATGTACCTGGTGAGAAGGTACCAGGAGCCAGGAGACATTCCACTATCCAGCCTCTGACCTGTTCTTACGATTACGACACAGGCTAGACGCCCCGACCGAGGTTAGGATCCCATTGTACCAGGCCCTCACATAATGTGAGACAACGCTTGCCCTGAAGAGCTTATTGTCTAGGCAAAGAAAAATAGAGGGACAGAGACTCACACATCAGGAAACTGACAAAGCTGGGAATTGCACACAGGTCTCCTGAGGGCCGGGCCAGTACCCAATCCATTAGGCCAACACTGCCTCCCACTGTCCTAAACCCTCCTATTCTCCATGCTATCATCAGGTGACAGCACCCAATGAGGGTAGCCACTTCTATCGTCAGTACTCTCCTCTCCCACTGTGCCTCCTTGCATGGCTCCACCTCGGGCCCAGTGTGCGCTCAGTGACGCCAGTGCAAATCCAGAGCGTGTCCATTCACATTGCCAGAGTCGCTCTGGATTCCAGCCACTGTAAGCGGGAGCAGAACATGCCCTCCAGGGGTGCTGCCATCTCCCTTGCTGAGGCACTCCCCTCATTCAGTTCGGGGCCTCTCTGGGAGGAGATCAAAGCCGTGAGAGCGTGCCAGAGCCTGCCAAACTGCTGCCGCAGAGACTGACGGAGAGTGACAGAGCCTGAAACTGGCTGGCAGACTGTTTGTTTAATGGGGGGAAATGTTTTCCTGACACTGGATAGCAAACAACGTCAATACCACACGGTCCCTCACCAGCATGGCCCATGGAAGCCTTCCCACTCCTGTCCCTTATTACCAGATTCCATCAGTGCCCAGGATTCCAGCCAGTCAGCTGCCACCAGCGCCCGGCTGATTAGCCAGTCCCAACGTCCAATGAGAGAGTGACCATGCCACCAGGGCAATGATCCCTGACCATCTGACAGAGCGGCACTTATTGGTGAGAAGGGAGCAGAATCACAATGGCTCCATTCTTCACCCGCCGCCCCTGCCCACCCACCGTCCCCACCTCAAAGGCCTATTTTCAACTTTGAGTCACCTGTTCTGCAAAGTGGAAAATGAATTGGCACTGAGCCACATGGTAGCCTGCTGTCACCTGGTGTCATTTTTATTTTCCAGTCTGAAATGGCCCCGGAATATTGGCAGCTCTGAAATCAAAAGGATATCTAATCGGGTGATTTATGCCGGGAGGCCTTTGACCGAGAGCCAGAAATCAGTGGTCAGATTGTCCCAACTCCCTAGCCGGGAAAGAAGCTCCCATTTTTTTGCACCTGCTGTGGTCGCCTTTTAGCCCCGTTTCTGTCTGTCACAAAGCCATGACCTCAGCTCCCCCACCCCATCCCAAGCGGCGGAGCCAGTAAATAATTACCTTCCCCACCCGCCCTGGAATGCGTACATAAACAGGCCCGGGCTACCAATGGCCACCTGCTTTGTTGTAAGTCCTAAATAAAGCTAAAAAAGGATTAATAGCCCTTTGTGATACAACATTAAAAAAAAAAAAAAAGAATTAGCCGGCAGTTTGTCTTGCACTCCATCACCTTCGGACCCAATGAGGGAGAGCGTGGAGTGGCTGCCGCTCTAAACTGCACCCACGGTGCACGCTACAGTAACCAAGAATGTGTATTTCTGCAGATGATTAAATCAATACAATTTTGACAAGACTTGTTGGAACATGCTTCTTTATTTTACGCAATTCCTTCCCCTTCGTCGGGGGCATTTATCACCCTGCCTGCCTGTCAGCTAATGGAGATTGCTCTTAGTCCATACTTGATAGAAGGACGTGGTTATGATGCATGCCAATAGTTCGGCTCAGACGCTACGGTGGGAACAAAGAGCCAGGCTGGGGGCTGGCGGCCTTTTAACCAGAGGGATGTTTTCCTGGCTGAGAAGCCACAATAATCATAATAATTAAACAAACCCAACCCTATCTCCCCCGGACTAATTCTTTCCCCTGCAGACATGTGGGAGCGACGCTGTGGGAGGGAGGCCAGTAGGGGGCAGAAGTGTGTGTATAGGGGAGGGGGGCGTGGCCTTAGGTAAAGAGTAGCAAGAGTATTTATTAATATTATGTGTATTGTGGGGGTGCCTAAAGCCCAGCCAGATCGCAGCTGCACTGTGCCAGGCGCTGTACAACACAGACTAAATTACAGTCCCAAAGTGCTGTGGACTAGGCCTGAGCCGCAAAGGCATTCCCTGGGAATGGAAGGCAGGAGCCTACATACCTGTGAGGATCTGGCCCTCAGAGTTATTTTCTGAGCCCTGTTACATTGGAATAACTCCATTGGCTCCAATGGGAGCCAGAGCAGAATCCAGCCCTGAATCTTCATCCTAGAACATGGGAATATTGGATTAGGGGTTTCCCCTGCAACCCCACCCAGCCCTGCCCATGTCTCTCTTTCTCCTCAGCAACACTGTGCGAATTGTGCCATTGGTAGCCAGCAACCATGCGCTTCATCTCGTGGTGGTTGTGTGGGGAGGGTGTGGGATGGGGTGGTGGGGCCCTGGGCTTTCAGTGCAAATAGGTTTTGCTGGAGAAAGTGCACTGGACCCTGCCCCCATCCCCCCCAAAGGGATCAACAGCCACCAACATTGGATGCAATAACACAGGGGGCGGGGTTGGGGGGGGTTGGAGTGAAGCTGACCTCTGTACTGCTTTATGCTTTGGCTCGGTATGGGAAAGGGGTGTTTTGGGGCCTTTGAACTAAGCCTGGATATTCCAAAAACCCCAACAGCCAGGAACTGATGGCAGCTGTGCGAGCTCTAAGATGTCTGATACCCAGTCCCTGTAAATAAATCCATTTGTTGGCCCCCTCTGAGCGAGCAAATCCTGCCAGGGTTTCAGTCCAGCACAGGCCGTACGTCATGATGAATAAAAGGTGACATGCATGTCAGGAGCTTCGCGGGTCTCAGCTCTGCACTGACACGGGTGCACGGCCTGAGAGGTAGGGAGAGGGGGTGTCAGTTTAGGAAAGGGTCAGATTTAGGACACGGTCCCCCACCCCTGGCGGCAGGGGACAGAGGAGGAGGGGGAGCAGAGCCCACCTCAGTTAAACAGAAACCCTGAAATGTCCCATGACCTGAGCACTGATGTGTGTTTGCTTAAAAAAAAAAAAGAGGAATCCCCGCCCCCCAAGATCCTCTTCATCACTGTCTCCTCTCTCCTTAATGAGCACTTAGGGGGGAAATTTAATGGCCACTATGAAGGTTCTGCTCTTAGGGACACAGCGAAGGTGGGATGCTGCAGGAAGGGAAAGGAGGAATAATAATAATAAAAAGAAAAAAGGCCAGGAGAGAGAAAACTAATGACAGGTGGAGCTGTAAATGGTCCTTTCTGCATAGGCTGATTGCAGCTTCGCAGCTGTTCGCTCGGCCGTGACTTTACAACTAATCCTGTTTGTAAGTTATTATTTATCTTCAGGAAAGTTTGTCAAACTTGGGCTTTGATTTTTCCCCCTGATTTCCCTCTTGTGGCACGCTCTCACACATGCTCCCCATATAATTTATGACTGCCTCTGGTCCTGATGACAGATTATTAAAAGTAGAATTAGTTTTTCGCGCAGAATTTTTCCACTGGGAATTGGGAAGGCAGTGCTCTCTGCGGAAGGTCTCTGGCGAGGTCTCCATTACTAATAGAAGTTTTTTGATGGGGTGAGGAGACTAATGATTTGAATTTACTGTGGCAGCAGTCACGTGGGCTGGAAGGCATCAGCCGAAGAGACAAGAGGTTAACTTTCTCCCTGTGGAGAGGTTTATTGGATTGTTTAGCAGCCGAAGGATAATGTTTTTGTCATAGACTGCTGGTGCTGCTATGCAGTAACACGGCAGCCAGCTCGGAGAATAGAGAGAAGGAGAAAGGGAGACAGAAAGAGAGGGGCAAGATGAGGAAGCGGACAGGAAAAAGAGAATGCGAGAGAATAAAGAGGAAGGTGGAGGGGAAAGGATCAACACAGAGGTTTTGCAGGCATGTTGTTTGTTGATGCAATGGTTGAAATTAGCTGCGGAGACTTTACAAGACTGTGAGCCATACCAGGACTCCATAAAAAAGAGAGAGAGAGAGGGGCGGAGGGGAAGAAAGGGGGGGTATAGGAAAAAAATGAGCTGTTAGCAGTATTCACCTGGTTGTCCGTTTGGAACTTGTACTCCCAGCATGCCTTTACAACATGGGAACCGGAGGGGAGTCGCAGCGCAGCTGAGAGTCTCGGCTTAATCTTATGCACCATTAAGCACTCAGCAGCAAGCCAGTACTGTTCATATACATCATCCACGCTTAATAAACATAATGATGACATAAGATGTAATTCTAGATGAATTTTCATTTTATAGGGAAATGGAGAATTCCTGTAGAAGGGAAAAAAAAAGTAAATTATCTGGGAAGTGCAAAATAAATGATGTTTCTCCCAGAGATGAATAGAGGTGTTAGTGTAAAAAAAAAAAAAGGGAGCGAGAAGAGGTTTGAGGGAGAAATGTGTGTGTGGATGGAAGGAAGGAGTGGAGGTAAAAAATGAAGGAGAGAGAGGAGAAAGGAAGAGGAAGAGTGGGCTGGGGCGGGAATAGGCCGGCCCTGTTTGTTTGGTAATGGTGGGCTGTGATGGACAGGCTCAGAGACCCCGCGTGGGCTCATCCATCAAGGGGAGAAGAAATCATGAGCAGTTTGGCTGGTGTTAACTTACTGGGAGGAAATTGAATTCTGATGAAAGTACGAGAGGAAATTGGCACAAAGCATCAGAAAGGGCAGGAGAGGCCACGGGAGGGCAAACAATGAGAGTAATAGCCAAGTTCCCAGTGCTTGAAATTAGCAAAGGGGAGGGGAGCAAAGGGGGCTGGAAAGTGCCACTCATAAACCCTCTAGACAAACATCCCGCCCCCAACACTTCCTGCTTGGATGGTGAGGCTGGAATGCTCTCCTCCTCCCCCAGTCCCCCAAGCCAGACCTGACGGAGCCCATCCAGGGAAGGGAAAGGCTGCCCTCGCGGACTGGACCCACACGTGCTGCTCTGAGCATGTTTGGGAGCAGAAACAGCTTTCTGTGGCCGTAGGGAGGGATGACTATTTCAAAGACGCAGGGCTGCCGATGCCACTGGCTTCCCCCTCACTGCTCATCTCCGCTTCATGTGCAGCCAGATCCTTGTTGGTGTGCCCGTCATTGGGCAGTGGACAAGGAGGGGACTATATGGAACACGGGGGGACAGCATGTCAGGTCAAGGATGGGAGAAAGGCAAGAGGCAGCCAGGCCACCAGCCTAGCAGCTCAATTCCAGGCCAGATTGCTGGTGAAACGGCAACAGAAACAGTGAAGCTTTGACCAGTGCAGGACAAGAGTGGTCTGCTAATGCACCTCACCCCTGGCCTAGAGGAGCCCGCCTCTCAGAGAGGTTGGGGAACTTGGTCTCTAGGTCCTGTTCAGTCCGTGGCCTTGTTATCCAAATATTTGCCCTTCTTGCGTGTAGTCCAGAACTTGACAGTACTACAGTCAGCCATTTTGTATGTTCAGCCTCTGTCAGCTGAAAACCAAATGCCACCTAATGAGGAATATGATCTTAGGCCTTTGTGAGACAAGATCACAAAGCTGCAAACTTGCAGTTTGCTAATCAGAATGGGTGGATGGGACAGAAAGTTATCGAAGAGAATGAGTGAATAGCGACCTTGGTTTTAGCTGCCCCAACATATTGTTGTTATGGCTAGAAATACTAGACATGTTTTGAGATGAGTAGCTGAAATTAGGAGAATTGGTGACCCAGTAGAGGTTATTATGTTGACCACTAGGAGTCATTGTAGCTTATGTGCTTTGTTAGCATTAGCGATAAAATATTAGCTAAAAGTAAATACCTTGGAGCAGTCCGAGGGAGCTTTTCTTGGGCAAAGAGCTGATGTTGGTCTAGATAATGCTTGGTCGTGCCATAAGTGCAGGGGACTGGACTAGATGACCTCGTGAGGTCCCTTCCAGTCCTACACTTCTATGATTCTATGACATCTAAACTCTCCATCAGCTCGCTGGAAAGAGGGCCCCGGAAGCCAGGCTGGTGGTCTCTCAAACCATCTTAGACTGTGAGTAACTATATCTAGGAGGTCCTAAACCTATTGCGTGTGTATATGTGTGTGCTTAAAATCTAATAAATTGTAGTTTTAGATAAGAGCACACTTATATCAATCATTTATCAGCAGGATGAGCTGTGCCCTCTATTCATTTATTCCTGACACCACCTGGAGAGAAACAGTTAAGTTACCACTGCTCTGGGTTCTCGAAACCCTGGGTAAAAGCCTCTCCTCTAAGACTGCCTCTGTTATGGCTAATTGTATGATGAAAGCACTAAGGGCCAGGCCCCCGCATGCTAGGCACTGTACATTCACACAGGAAGAGTCACACTGACCTATGGCTGGATTTGAACTGGGACTTAGAGGTGAAAAGCTCTATGTCCCATCACCAGTCTGCTGAACACAGCTCTTAATCACAGAGGTGTCCCAGGGTAAATTGGGGAGACACACTTTTGCTCCATCTCCATGTACAATGAAGTCTCCTTACTTTTCGTGTTTGTTTCCCCGGAGTGAGTAAATTCTTTGCAATCATCAGTTCCCAAGGAAGAAGTTGATTTCTTCCTACTATATCCTGGATGAACAAGGATGTTTGTATTATTGCTTATTATTTCAGTGCACACAATGTACATTTAACTTTGAAGCATGAATGTATTATTTATCCTTTGCTTCCGGCTAAGCCTCAATAAGGAGTGGGTAGGTACCACAGTCTCTGGGGACACTGTTCCCTGTTTAATGTTCAAACAACAATGCGCTAGTCTCTTTGTATTGCAAAAGTGCGGAGAGGCCCCAGCTGAGATCAGGGTCCCCTTAAGGGCTGTGCGTAGGCAGAGTGTCAGTCATTGCCCCAGAGAGCTCAGGGTCTAAACAGAGAAGATGACAGAGGGTGGAATGGGGAAAAGGAAGGATTTTTATCCTCATTTTATATACTGGGATGAGGCAGAGAGCTTAGCTGACTTGCCCAAGATCGCACAGGGCCAGGGGTTGAATCCAGAGCTCCTGGGTTCCAAGCCAGTGCTTTGACCACCAGCCCTTGCTTCCTTTACAAAGATCAAAACAATGCTGAGTGATGCAGAAGTGAGTGGAATGCAATTGGGGTGATCTGAACCTCCTCAGGGCCCTCCCAACTTTACTAGTATCCAAGAACCCAAAGGTCTGCTGGACAGAGTGGGAGTTGCTCCCAAGAGGCTAAACAAAGATGCTGAGGCCTGGTCTACACTTAAAACTAAGGTCAACTAAGCTACATCGCTAAGGGCTGTGAAAATTTCACACCCTGCAACACAGTGAAGTCAATCTAACCCCCACTGTAGACACAGCTAGGTCAACAGAAGAATTCTTCCATTGACCTGGCTACCACTTTTCGGAGAGGTGGAAAAGCTACATTAATGGGAAAAAAACAAACTTCCGTTGATGCAGGAAGCGTCTACACTACAAATGTAGCTCTGTAGCTATGCCGCTGTAGTGAAGACATACCCTGAGGTGACTGGGTTGAGAATGCTCCTTTCATTCAACTGAACCCTGGGGAGTAATGCAGGGAGTCAACATGGAGGTTGAATTCTTTGTTTCTTCCAGGAGTTTTTCCCAGGTCAGGAGTGGGGGGGATCCATGAGTGGCTCAGTAGAGAAGAAAGCTCTGGTGGGAGTAGGCATGAAGATGGATGTTCCTCTCCCACTCCAAGAGAGGGTGTCCCTTTCAGGCCAGGCTTTGGGGCAATGGGTCTATGGATTTCATGATGGTGTCAGGCAACTTAGCACAGCTCTGAGTAGGGCTTTCTGGGTGCTGTCCATGTATTTATCTGTCAGGTCACTGTGCTAACAGGTCTGGGAGCCTGAGGACTGACTTAATTACAGCAACCCAATCTCTCACATCTCCACCATCCATTGAAACTCGAACCCACCTTCATGTGCTCCCCCTTTCACAGAGAGCCGCCTATCAGGCATCTAAACAAACAAGTGGGTAAGACAGAAAGGAGCTTGTTTCCCAGGGCTGTGTCTGCGAGGGAGGAGTGGCAATTAATGCAGGAGGGACCGAGGTGAAACCCAACATCAAAGGCAAAAGGCTGTCAGCACATTTAACTTTAGAGAAACTCTTCTCCTAATAAAAAAGGAATGACCTCGTTACTGCGGACACTAACAGTTCCCAGGGGAACCCCAGAAGGCTGCTGCCTGCACTTTTAATATTCGCTTTACAAACAAATGGCAAACCTTGGAATTATTTCAGTGTTGTTCTTGGCAAGTCGTTACAATGTTGTGTCCTTATAAAAAATCATTGAAGAATTTATGTAGTGTGAGTTTACTTTTCATCGGCCTCTTTTCCTTCCTATCAATCTCTCTCGCACTCCTGGAGTCTGAGTCATTGTCAGAAGGAATAGCAAACAGGGATGAAGGGGCATTCACTGCTGTTGAAGTCCAGCAGGAGGCGCTGTATGAAATGGTGTACAGGCACAGGCTGTAGGAGAGCTCACTGCTCCTGCAGTCCCAGCTGGAGGCGCTGTATGGGCTGGTTTTGTAGCACAGGGTGGGTGGATTCATAGGTACTGTAGTCCCAGCTTCTCCAGGCAGGAACTACTGTAGCAGTGATGTCAGAAATGCTAGCTGTGACTGAATTTTCAGATATGCCAGTCCTATATGAAAGCCAAAGGGAAAGAGAGGATGGACGGAGGGAGGGGGAGAAGGTTGCTGTTAATAGAAAGAGGACCTGAAAAGTCTATACAGTCAGCTAAATAACTCTAAACTATACTAGCCTTCTCTTCTCACCAATTAAACCTTTTCCCCAAATTACCATATTTGGGTCACACAGAAATCTTCTGGCATGCTTTCTTGGTGTTAAATTCTTGGTGTGATACACAGGAGTTACAGACACAGTTTCGTTTCTTGTTGGCAGTATATGCACTGCACTGAAAGTATACCCTCTGGTCAAGTATCTTGAGCACTTGGACAGTGACCCACAAACTTGCATGCACTTTCCCAGCATGCATGGATGAAAAATATGTGGGCACACCCAGACACATATATGCACACACCGCAACACTCCCCCCACCTCCAGTTCACACGTGCACATGTAAACACATTTGCATATCTATATACACAACACCTAGATGCCTACCTGTTCTGATCTGCGTGTGCGCACAGCCAGATGTATGTACCTCCATGCATACATATGAGTACATACATTCTCGATCACACAGGGTCATACATAGTACATACATGCTGCCAACTACTGTACACATGCCACAGAGACACTAAGGCGTGTATCAAGCCAATGTAGAGGTCTTCCTGGGTGGTGTCATGACACAGGGCTTTCAACTCTGTTGTTAACTTGCTGTGTGACTGTATACAAGCCACTTAACTTATCTGTGCCTCACTTTCCCTTCTATAAAAGGGATGATAATGCTCCTCCGCCTTGGAATGAAAAATTCTGTACTTTTTTTCACATATATTATTATATACTCAGCCTCTCTTCACCCCCGGATTGGGCCAAGGGAGCCAAAGGCTTTTGACTTTTAGTTTGAAGGCCTATTTCCTTGGGCTTTGGCATGTGAGGCTGGGGTGGGAGAGAGGAGAAGATGGGGGTTCAGACTGGGCCAGGCCAGGTGTATGGTTTACAGCTGGGCTGAGTCTATCAGACTTCTGATGGCTGGGGGTTTTCAGACGATGATGGTGGACACATTTTAGACATTCTAGATGAAATAAATACACCTCTACCTCGATATAACGTGACCCGATATAACACGAATTCGGATATAACGCGATAAAGCAGTGCTCCGGGGGGCAGGGCTACGCACTCCAATGGATTAAAGCAAGTTCAATATAACATGGTTTCACCTATAATGCGGTAAGATTTTTTGGCTCCCGAGGACAGCGTTATATCGAGGTAGAGGTGTAGCTACCATGAACGAGGACTGGCAGCCGGCCACACTCAAGTGTATGAACCTGGAGCCCCAGCCGTGAGCTGGGCTTTGCATCAGTGAGCTAGGCAGGAGAGATGGGCCAAAGGGAGCCTTTTCATTCCCCGACCCTCCTCCTGATACATAACAGAGCAGGATCTTCCACTCTGAAGGATCTTCCACTCTGAAGTGCATGCCATCTGGGTCAGGTCTAAGGCCCGATCAAGCCCCCAACCAACTAGCACACAGGATACGACCAAAGAAGCTGCAAGGAGGACCCAACAACACATCCCTGCTTCCCCCACCCAATCCACCATGAGTCATCCTTCCCTGTGCCAGTAGGTTGGCTCCAGTGCTGGATGTGTAACTGGTACCACTTGCCTGTCTGCACTCCCATCTCCTCTGCATAGTCACATCAGGGCAGGGCTTCACTCACAGACCCTCTGGAGAGCTCAAGCCAGAAGCGGGCTGGATGAATGGCTTAGCAGTAACACTGTGTGCTCCCATGCCACCAGCTGGGGTTCAGGCTTTCAGGAGAAGGTGGGTTTTGTCTCATGGCACTAGCACTCCTGCCTGGTGAATCAAGGACTCTCCATGGGCTTCGATTCAGGCATCCCAGCCAGGTGCAGGGACGTGATCCACAGCATTAAAACAAAAAGAGGAGGAGTAAAGGGTAATCTGGAATTAAAATTAGCCTTCTACACAGGTGAAAAGGAGGCCCTGAGGCTTGGGCCTGGGATTCTGCTTGTTCCAACTAGCCTAATACAGGCCATGTGGCCAGTAGTGACCTCAGAGGATCCAAAGAGGGGGTTTGCGGAGGCTGAAGAAACCTTACACTGGGTTATCTAAAAGTAAGCACCCCTTTATAGTAGTGCACTCAGTGTGTCACCAGAGACACTCAGATCATGCCTATCACACAGAACACACACGCAGACTCTCAGGGCAATTCACACATGCAGGAACCAATGTACTATACCCGCTGGCCCATGCACAACACTCTCAGCCCTGATGGGGAACTCGCAGCCATGCAACAATGGGCCCCATTCTCACTTATGCTAAGACCCCTTTGTGCTCCTCTTGCAAATTTAAGGGGGCTTAAATGGAGAGAAATGGCCTCTGGGGAATCCCTCTGCACAGGGGGCTTCCCTGGCTGGTGGAGAGTGGTATATATGGCTCTGCACTGGCCCTGCTGCCAGCCACTGCCATAGAGGGAATGGCATGAGGCAGATGGTGGCAGGAAGGGGCGGGCAGAAGGGAAGGGCGAGGCCAGAGTGCACCGCACTATGGGGATTCTCAGCCACCTTGGGCCCCCAACGCATTTGGAAATGTCACCCTTGTCTTTGTTTCCCAGAGATCGCAATGACCCGGTTGATGTTTTTCACACAATTTCATATTTTTGACAGAACTATTTATCAGCACCGTTGCCAACGTTTTTCACTGACTGAAAAACCTGTTTTTCTTTTTGTTTAAAAAACCCCCAAGATCAGCTCACAGGAAATGCTGTTTAAAGCCGAGCATGTGCCAAGTGCTGCTCCCTGTTTGGGGAAAGGGTTCATTTTTGAAAAAAAGCTCTTTTTTTTATACCAACAGTGAAAAATGTTTAGCGCCAAAACCCCATGCCCAGCTGGAGTGCTGCGTGGTTCCCGGGAGCTGCAGCGCATCTTGTAGGCTTGGACTCAAACGGAGCTAATAAAGTAGGGTCTGATTTTGCATCACTGACTTTGAGTGACTTCAGTAGCAGGACTGAGCCCTCAGTTAAGGCGTTATATAATACAGGTACAGAAACAGGCCCTGAGCCTGCAAGTGCAGCCATAGAGGCAGAATCTAGTCTCCACACAGAGCCCATCTGACTTTACCGTCCCATCATGCACGCAGTGGGTATTGCCGGCACAGGCGCAGCTGTACACTATGGTGGTGGGAGCCATGGAAATGCCTAGCTAGAGAAGTAGGTAGATAGGTGAGTGGCGCTGTCGCTCAGTGAAGCGGGCCCTGTCCTGGGACTCGGGAGGCTTGGGAGCTAATTTGACCCCTGCATGACCTTCGTTTCTGGGCCTCAGTTTTTCCCATGTGTAAAATGGGGCTAACCTCCCTGGTAAAGTGCTTTGAGATTTCTGGCTGCAGAGTGCTAGATTAGAGCCAGCTGTTGCTACAGAGCATCAGATTGGGGCCAATTTCTCTCTCTTGTACCAATGCAAGGTCAGTGTTGGAATGGCGGCTGTTCCAGGGGTGTAGTGTAACTTTGAAGTCTTGTAGCCCTTGCACTGGTGTCCCAGTTCCCAGCCCTGAGCCGGCAGAGCTGGGCTTCGCAATTCAATGTCCCCAATCCCCCTGCAATCTGGATGGAGGTAGGCTGTGGAGGTTCCTGTTGTAGTCTAATGGGACTGAGTGCAGGGTGTGCCTTTTAGCCATTGTTCAGCCATTGAAATGCATGACACCGAATCTGCTCCTGGTCAGTGTGCCAAATAAGCAAAGGTGCCATTTATCAAGGTGCCTGTACAATGGAGCTGAATATACTCACCTCAGGCTGCTTGTTGAGCTTTTGTGGCACTTTCATTTACTCTGGCTGGCTGTCATGGTGTACGTGTGCTGACGCTGATTTACTCCCATTTCAACGCACTATGGAATTTTTAGTGCACGGCAGCAGGGTCCCCATGGCCGGTTAGTGTGTGGCACGCTAGTGCGTTGTAGATTTACACACCAGCTTGCCGTGCACCAGCTCTCCATCCAGACAAGCGCTCAGATGCACACTGTGCATGTGAGCACATAACCATTCTCTAGCGAATTCAGGAGCAGAAGCAGTCCCATGCCGTCAGTCAGACTCTCAGTTGTGATGAGTGAAAATGGGGACGTTGTTTTTGCCAGCCCTCACCCCCAAATATTCACAGTTTGTCAAGGGCCAACCTGCAGCCCAGAATGTTGCTTTACATGCACCGTCGGTTTCACAATGAGCTTGGGCTGAACAAAATTTTCCATTTGTAAATGTGAAATTGGAATACATGGGGAGGAGCGTTCCTCTAAGTGAGGACAGTCCCTGCCCCAGTGAGCTTCCATGCTAAGTAGACAAGACAGACAAGGAAGGGAGGGGATCTAGAAGCACAGTGAGGGTAAATACTACATTAATGGGGCAATATAAGCACTTACGCTAGAGAAGCAGAGCCAGGAACAGAACCCAAGTTCCCGATTCCTAATCAAGTGTACGATCTACTAGACCATGCTGCCTTTCAAGTGAGAGCCTTCTTCTGCTAGAGTGTGTGTGTGTGCGCGCGCGCACTAACACCCACACCCAGGACTGCACTGCAAACCTAGCCATTTCCTAGGGGTTTGCTCCCACAACTGATAACTAAGGTTTGCCCGTTGTTCATGGCCGAGCTGAAGCAGTTTAGTGACAGGACAGACATTGGTCTCCTGTGTAGGGAGCTTGCAGTACCTGGGCCTTTGTTGGGGGCTGTGGCCCTGCAGTTATCAAGTGACTTCGAAGTCTCGTGACACTTGCAGTGTCCCAGTTGCCAGCCTGGAGCCTGCGGAACTAGGCCTCACCATTCAGCGACCCCATCCCCCACCTCTGTAGTCTGGAGGGAGCCAGGCTGGTGGTCATTGCTGCTGTGGTGTGAGGCGTGGCATAGGAGAGGGTGTGAAGAGGAGAGGGGGAGAAGGGAAGAAGAGGCCGTAGGAGGAAATGAGAGCAGCGATGGAGGAAGGGGTGAGGTTGTGCTGGGCCTTGAAGTTGAGGCTGAAGAGGCCGTAGCTTGATTTCTGCATTAGGCGTGTGGGGCCCAGAACAGAGCAGCAGGAGACCTGATCCAGCGCTGGCGGCAGTCGGAGTCCTCCCAACCTGACGCAGGTGTAATCGGGACAAGCCTTGCGCATTTCCAGGCTGCAGAGCATGGCCTCTTTAACCCCATCCCTGGATCAGCGCTCCCCAGCTGGTGTACCGACCCCACCTGCGTTAAACACGCTCCTTGTGACTCCTCTCCCACTCAGTCCGGTGCCTGCGTCCCCTCCTCATCCCTCTCCCCTGAAGCCCCCTGCTTGTGGGCTCCTTGAAATTTTCCAGTCCTTCCCTAATGAGCACTGCAGAATTACAGCTAATTAAGGATGTAAATGATGCTGGAGAGCAAGGGGATGGGAAGGGGGGGTTGCTACTCGCTGTGTGCAACTCTGCAGTAAAGTGTCTCCTACCTCAGCAGAAAAGTTATCATGGGAGACAATGTCAACTTTATGGGAGGGGGAGGGCCCTTTCGCCCGCGCCAGCCCTGCCTGTAATCACGGCTGTCTCGCTTTTATGTGTCAACTCTGCAGATGCTGCTACCCTGCCTCCCAAATGCTGCTTCGTCAGCTGGCACTTTTGCAGCGCCTTGGGTCTCTCGCGCTTTCCCTGCTGCTCTCCTCGTCTTGCATTCTGGGTAGAGAGGGGCTCAAAGATTCGGAGCCAGCTCTGGAAGACACCAGGGCCCCAGTGGGGCTGGGATTTGGTCCGTCTCAGTGTAATGACTCTGCCCTCTGTGGGATTCAGATCCATTCCGAATGCCTCTGGCTGCTCACGGGGGTTGGGGTCTGATCTGGGAGCTGGGGTGGAGATCTGTGCTCAGGAAGGGGCCAGCACAGGCTGCAGCGCTGCTGGGAGCCAGGACGCCTGCCAGGAGATTTGGAGAGAGGCAGATGCTGCGTCTGACTCTCACTTTGCGCTGGCCCTCACAGCCGTGCTACCTCGAGGGAGTAGGGCTGGTTCCACTATCTTGGCAGAGACGGACGGTGGCGTTAGGAGGCGCTCCGCGGCTGGTGACACACACTCACAGGCAGAGCTGACGGCTCGCTCCATGTGGCCGGCAGACACATAAATAAAAGGGCTGAGCACCCCAGGCCCGACCATTGCTCCGCTGTCTGTGCATGCTGCCGCTATTTATCTGTCACTGGCTGTGGGGTATCCTGGCCCTTTCAGGAGAGAGCTGTCCCGTAAAGCTGGACCAGACAACGAGGGGTGGGAGGCAACTCCTCTAGCACAGCACTTTGATGCTGGTTGACACCCTAAAGCAGCTCCATACCAGAGGCCAAATTCATCCCTGGCCTAACTCCACTGACTTGGGCCCTGGTGTCAGTGAGGGCCGCAGCTCAGTCACCCTGAGCCCCATGGACAATATTCTCCTCCATGCCCCTTTGTTTAGGAGCTAGCCAACCTAGGGCTGTTGTGTAGGCTGGTGAGTGGGACCCTACTTTTCTCACTTGGGCATGAGCATGCACCAGGCCTAGTGCTCTGGCCTGTGTATCCTGCAGCATGCAGTGACTAGGAGGTGTGAATCCTGGGACTTGTGCAGTCCTCTGCTCTGCAGGCTGGGAGCCCTGCGACCATGAGCACCTGGGCACGCGGTTCCTTCGTACACTCCGACACTGGGAGCTGGCATCCTGGCAGCAGCGCATGGGGATGTGGATCCTACAGCACTGAGCAGCTGTTTGAATCCATGCCAGCCTCGCTGGGTCCTCCTGAGTTGCATTTCAAAGCGCTTGGAGTCCCTGTTGGTGTATTTCTCCACACATGGCCCAGCCAAATGAATTGTGAAGGAATGTTTGTCCTGGCCCTGAGTTCAGTCTGTCTGTCCTAGTGCGAGCAGGACCGGACCCCTGATGGTCGAGCCAGGAAGCTCTCTGGTTGTTGTTGTGGGTTTCGTTGTTGTTGTTGTCTCCCCAGATCGCTGTGCAATATATTCCGATTTTTTTTCTTGTCATTAAGCTAGTGCCTGGGAGATGATGATGCAGTCCCTATGTGGGCCGCAGAAAGCACTTTGAGCCGTGCTGGAGTCGTGCTGGGTGGCTCTGATAGCAGAGCTAATGGGAGCGAATGGGATGCAACGAGCTGTTCTAATGACACCAGCCAGGGAAGAGACAACAGTAAGAATAAATAAATGTTAACTATTTTCCTCTGCCAGACATTTGCATCTATTGCCATTAAGTTCATTTAAATAAGAGAGAGAGGGAGAGAGAAGGGGAAACTTACTACCACTCTTAATAACGAGTATCTAAAAATAAATTAGGATGCTGGGATGCACTTAAGGCATTTTAAAAATAAGTCAGATTTTTTTCCCCTTCTTTTTTTTTAAAGTGTTGGAGGGTTTTAATTTGGGCCGAGTAATTTTGGTGCAAACGCTTGGGCGCCTTTCGTTGGGAAATTGGGAGGAATGCAAACAAGATTTCACTTCATTAAACAGGGGCAAACAGTAGAGAAATTGCACTTACTTATGGAAATGACTTTTAAACATGAACAGCATTTACTTGCATTGCCTTGCGCTGAATTTTTTTTTCCAAAAGATTATACATGTGAATAATTCACTGCGGGCCAATTAGATGATGGCTTCATTTCTAACCTCTCGCTTTCTTTCCACCACCCTGGCTATTTCCCTCATCACAATTTCCACCCATTTCCTGCCAATAAATAAATAAAGAAAGATCAAATATTACACACTCACATCAGCTTCCTGAGAAATAGATGCAGAGAAAGTGTGAGGGAACAAAGATCAGGGACTGCCATCTAATCCCAGAGATGCTGGTATAAAATAGGAGTAATGTCATTGAGTTTATTCCAGATTTACACTGGTGTTGCTGAGAGCAGAATCTGACCCACAGGCTTAAAATGGAAGGAAGGAAAGAAGGGATGACATGAAAGGGAAAAGGAGACAGAGGGGGAGAGACATGCATGCCAGTCACTGGCAACATCAGGCCTTGGACTTAGACAAAGTGGTTTGGATTCATCTGGTTTAATTCCATTGGCTGCAGTGGGGTCACGTCAGGGATGTTGGAGTGGCAACGCTCAGAATCATGCCTGCTGAAGTGAATGGGAGTGGCACATGCAGATACAGGGGCAGAATCTGAACCAGAGGAGTGTGAAATTGAAGAGGAAAGGAAGAGAGAGGAGATGAGAGCGGAGTAAGGTGTCCCCTGAGCCTTTGGCATGGGGTCTTTGGTGAATGCTCCCTCTAGCACGAAGGTTCACATGTACAGACAGTGCTCCACCGTAGTAATAGTAACAACCCTAGGATTCCCACACTTGACCACTTATATCCCTCAACCTACCTGTTCTAAATGCCTAAACGAAATGATGAATTTTGCAGCTTGTCTAGGAGAATTACACGTCTGAGCTCTGGCAGACCACAGGGAACACTGAGTTCCTATGTTCCCTTCTTAGAAAACCCCCTGACAGCACCCTTTCCATTTCTAAGCAGGAGGCTGCCAAGCCCAGCACTTACACTGATCCCCGCTGAAGGGGTATCGCCTGAGATTAGCTCAGCTGGAGATGATGCCTGATGGGTGCTCATGACACCACAATGAGATGAGTGACTATCTCGTCAGCTACATGTTACAGATACAGAAGTGGAGCGGAGAGGTTAAGGCCAACATTTTCGAAAGCATCCATTTATTTTGCGTGCTTCCATTTTTGGGTGCTCAACCTGAATCCCCTAAGGCAGCTCAAGGTGCGCATACAAAGCTAGCAGACATTTGCAAATCTGTGCCTACATGACTCAGCTAACATCACAAGGCAAGTTGGAGCTAGGCTGCAGCTAGCTAAAGTGGGAGCTAGTCAAGACTTGGTGGGACCAAGGCAGGTGCTCAGATCATCGCTCTCTCAAATCATCCCAGCTTGATAAGACTTCTTCTTCATGTCAGATCTCAGTGAAAAAAGTTATCTGGTGAGGCCCATCTTTTTTAAAGACAATGTGCCAACCAGAGACACTGCTGGTCTGAGCATCTCTTAAATGACCAACCAGTTGAGTTTTGCATCACAGAGATTCATAGATTCACAGTTTTGCATCACAGAGATTCATCTAGTCTGATCTCCTTTATAACAGAGGCCATAGGACTTCCCCAAAATAATTCCTGGAGCACATCCTAATTAATAACCCTACCAGGGATAGGTTGAGGGGAATGGGTTGTTGTACTGAACTGGATGCTGGTTTTTCTTCTTGTCTACAAAAGATAAAGAAGGTGTGTGTTGTGAGAGAAAAGATGGCAGAAGCATGAACAAATACGGAAACCTCAGACTTCTCTTCATCCTGGACTAGATCCCACAAAAGGATTGGCATAGGCATAGCCATATGAACCCTTTGGCAGAGTCTAACCCCCAGATTCCACGTGACAAGCTCCTCTGCTCATCTTACCCGTTCCTCATACTTGGTCCAGGCTCATCTGAGAAGAAGCCATTTGTCCAGGTGGCTTCTTCCTCTTCTAGGCTCATTCCCAGTAGGATGGGTGACAAGGTAGAAATAAGGGAAGCTCAAACCAAACCTCTCTGAAAACTCAGAAGAGTTTGCTTATGTGTGTCTATTGTTGCCTGTACACACTCATCTATCTCTCTTTCCGTCTGTCCATCACTCAGGTACCTGAGCTCTACACTGAGGCCTGTCTTGTCCTCACTCTGTCTGGAAGCAGAAAGGATGAAACATCACAAGTGAGGCTGTCCTTGTGGATACAGGCAGCACGACCTAGGGGTCTGAGCATCAGGTCTACTCCAGAAACTCCTGAGTCCCATCCCTGGACCTGCCACCGACTCACTTTCTAACCTTGGACAAAGTCACTTCCCCACTCTGGGTCTCAGTGTCCCCATCTGTGACCTGGGATAAAGACACTTCCCCACACACATACATGGGGTGTGGTGATGGCTAAAGCCCACCCTGCTCCCAACGATGTCAAACAGCAAAACTCTTGGGGGCAGTTGGTGTCTCTCCAGCACTTTGACGCCATCTGACTGCTGAGTGTTGTTACTCCGGCCTGGGTACAGAAGGGGTAATTGGAAGCTTACAGGCAGGCCTGTGCTAAGACATTTCCAGTCCTATTTTGCAGAAGCAGGAGGTTCAGATACATACAGTGTCCATCTCAGGCCTCTCCTGAGCAGGTCCAGCGGACACAAAGTGGAGGCCTCAGGATGTGAACTCCTTTCTGGTTGCTAGAAAGATCCCTTCCCTCACTGCTAGGAATAGAATCACAGTCCTGAAAGTGCAGAACGAGACTTTTCCATTAACCCATTCTCTGCGTGGCTTGCTGGGCGACTCCCGGGTTCTGCCTGCACTGTGGTTTCTGCTGCGCTAAGGGACAACAAAGTTATCCCCTGCCATGCTTAAAACACACATCAGTGCTGCTGTGTCGATGGGACCGGCCAGTATCCAAAGCATGTTCCTGAATGGCGCCACTGTCTTGCAGAAATCCAAGGCACAAATTCAGGGTGGAAGGAAGCCTGAGCTCATGGGCCATACACCTTTCTGGCCCCTCCTCTCACACCTGCTGACACATTCCCCTCGGGATGGATCCCTTTGGCGATAGCACAGCTCAGGGACACTGTGTGCTCCCACCTGAATGAATCATATTCCAGCTGCATTGGGGGATGATTATATTGTAGACAGGTCCCGCCATAGAGTAGATGAGCCCTCCCAAGCACCATCCACCAACGTGCCAATTCTGCCACACCTTTGCTGTCCCCCTGCTATTCACACGCTGCTCCGGTCACTGCTGCGTTGTAGTGCGGGAGCCCACAGCCTAGGGGATATTGTCTAAATGAGGGGAACAGGGGAAGAGTCCTGCTTTCCCTGATTGCCTGACTCGCTTCCTCCGGGAGCTCCCCCCCGGCTGTCTTCCCAGCATACTAGCTCTGAACTGTTTCCCGGGGTATTTCATGGTAATTTTGCCAAAATGTTTCCTTTCTCATTATATTAGTCAACCCACCTCCCGGCCTTTGACAGCTGCAATCCTTGGTGCTTTTACAGCCGCCTAACTGATTACACTTTTATTGGGTTGCAAGTGACCAGAGTTTCAGGGATGGAAGGAACAAGAAAACTCCTGCTGGGAGCAGCCCATTTTAGAGCCACCATGTCAATTACGGTCTCGAATGGCACCTTGCCTCTTTATTTATTTACCCTGGAGGACCCTGCTATGCCCTCTCCAGCTTCCACTCCTGACTGATTGACGGGCCGAGCAATGAGCTGAAGGTTTCTCAAGAACCTTCTATAAATACATTTGAAACCAAGTCAGGCCCCTCCCCCCCACCCCGCTGAAAATCCAAGCCTTATCAGAAAGGCTTCCTAACCAAGCAGAAAATGGAATATTTTGGCCGTGCACACGAGGCTGCTCTAAGTTACACTGGTGGTTCAGCAGCTGCAGCCAGAATACAAGAGGTGCTAAGGTGCCCTGAGCCCAGTTTGGCTGGAACAGAGGATGTGGATGAGCAGCGTTAGTCCAGATTGACACCAGTGGATATGAGCCCAAAGAATGGTGCTGTTGGAGTCAGGGACAGGGAACCAACCAGAACTGTTCAACCAGCACGAGGCCTTTCATCTAGGGGACATTTGGGAAGACCTGGTATGTATTGTCTGGGGCTCAGCCAGGTGCTGGTTCTGGGGACCTATGCGCTGGGATGGAGAGGTGTAAAGAGTCTGGGCTCCTTTCTTTGGAATATAACAGGAAGGAAAGAAGGGCAAGAACAAGGGAGCGTGCAATGGAAAAGAAGGGTTCCAAACACCAAACTGGTTAACACAAGGCACACTTAGCCTGTGGAACTCATTGCCACAGGATACCATCAAGGACAAGAGCTCAGTATGATTCCGAAAAGGATTAGACATGTATATGGATAACTAGAACAGCCAGAGTTATAATGATAAAGATTACAAAACAACCTAGAGTTTGGGAAGGGACTTAAACCTTCCTGCTTCAGGGCAGGCGCTGACCTCTAACTACTGGGAGCAGGATATCCCATAACTGCCTCCTGCAGGGGTTCTTGCATCTTCCTCTGAAGCAGCTGGTGCTGACCACTCTCAGTGGCAAGCTACTAGAATAGATGTGCACGTAGTCTGATCTAGTCTGGCAATTCATATGTTCCTAGGATGTGGGGTAGAGAAGCTCAGAGAATGGTATTTGTACAAAGTCATCAGGAAAATATGCAATTAAAACAGGATAAGCAGATGTGTTGTTGCATCTGTATGTGTAGTCTCCAATGGCATATTAACTGCATTAAGGCAAGGGGCAAGAAGGACTAGAAGATGTAGAAAGGTGCAGAGATAGGTCATTATTAACTTGATATCATGCTGTATCTCCAAACATCCTAGCAACAGAAACAAACCTAAGGGCCTCACTGAACAGTGGAATCATATCAGATCCGAGTGTCTGCCCCCACTGCAACCTCACCGTGGGCTGCACTCACAGATCTGAGCGTCTGCCCTCTCCACAACCTGCTGCACGCAGAGATCTGAGCGTCTGCCCCACTGCACCCCGTAGCCTGCTGCACAGTCACAGATCGGAGGTGCTTCTGCACTATACCTCACACTGCTTTGCTACTGTGTAAGAGTTCTGAGCTTCTTCCACCACTGGTCTTCCTTATGTAAGTGAATCCTGATCGCATAGAGAGCATGTGGTATGTCTCGATATCACACTGTAGGAGACACTCTCATTTCTATATACCCCCTTGATGTAGCTGTTGGATTTCTAACTCTATGGACTTTATAGGGCTTATATCTGGGCAAGGTCAGACCTACATGTTTGCATGGTTTCCTAGTTTATTCTAGTCCAATGGCCTTGTGCACTGGGCAGATACACACACACTGCTTAGATGTCAGCTCTCTGGGGCAGGGACTGCCTTTCTGTTTGGTGTTTGTCCAGTGCCTGGCACAGCGGGGTCCTGGGCCATGCTGGGGGCTGCATGGCGCTACCTCCGTACAAATAATAAATAATCCCAGTACATGATCCAGCAGTTGCTCAGCTTCTTTACCAGGCTCTGCAGCTCCTTCTGGCTCAGAGGCTGGGCAGGAAGGGACCTGAGCTCTTCCCCCCGTGCGGTGCTCAGCTGCATTGCGTCAGGCAGGGCTGTTATTGATATATCTGACGCCAAAACGAGCCACATTCTTTTCTGCAGCTGCTTCATGACAGACCTTGTCTCTGGGCGGCAAATCCAAGGCCGAGGTGAACAAGTGCCAGCCGCTTGTATTGACATTTCCACTGACACAGCTCCACAAGGTACCACGGTGCTCAGGGCTGCAGACGGCTATGTGTGGGAGCTGTGTTTAGTTATCAGTGCATGGGGTGTAGGGCTGAAGAGCTACTGGAGTCAAGCGATGGGACTTCCCACAGAGTGCCTCATGCTTCCCTTTTTTATGGGTGTCAGGTGTGCACAGAAGACACCTCTGAGCTGGACTCAGCAGCACTACTTGCATGGTACATCTGTCAGGCCAAAGACCGTCATTGCCTCAAACTGGCTTCCCAGTGGAGCTGACCACTGCTGGGGTGTGTGCGGACGCTGGAAAGACGCTGCTTGTGTTGGCTGGCGCTGGTGGGACATTGCCACAAGCAAGATCACGCTGCTAGGGACTCAGCCAGCATCTGAAGGGCATGTTACTGCTTCCTGAGCCCCTGCTGATGTCAACACTCCATTGGGGTGAGCACGACGCTGCTGTTCCAGCCCTCACTGACACCAACTAGAACCGCTTGAAAAATGAGTGATTTTCCACAGGGAACGTCCCACTAGTATTTGATGTGGGGGTGACTTTTTGTCCACACTGGCTGTGGACATTTTCATTTAAAAAAAATTCACCCCCCCAAATGTTCACTGTGCAAAAGCCATTTTTTGGCTTAGAAAATACTTTGGGTTTTGAATGACAAAAACGTCCGTTTTCAACATTTTCTGAATTTTTGGTTTTGGCCCAATCCCACTTGTTTCTGGTAAATATCTTTCAATTCCCTGGTCTTGGGGTCCAGAAATGGGACTGTTTTGACCAAAATGAAAAAAGTTCATACTGGTGGAAAAGTTATTTTTTGTCCAAAAGAAATATGGTTTCAGGGGGATAAAAATAATTAATTATTAAGCACAGCTGCTGCTCAACCTGCCTTTAATGCAGCTGGGTGCACACATTACATTTGTTTCTCCAATGCAAGGGGCAAATGCTGAGCACCATGTGGCTGCCGTGCTCTTTGGGACCAGGGAAAGACGTTCTCCTTCCGTCTGCTGTCTGCGTGGCCCACTCTCTCGTTCTAGCAATGACTGGGCCATGAAGGCAGGTTGCGCTTACATTGGAAAAGTCTTTACAAACTTCAGTTAATTTTGCATCCAAGCCCCCAGGCCCATTATTATCCCCATTTTACAGATGAGGAAACTGAGGCACAGAGCAAAGCCTTGCCTTTCCAAGGATCACAAACTGAGTCAGCGTGAAAGCAAAGCATGGAAGCCAAGGGCCAGCCCCTCAGCTGGTGAGAACAGGCGTTGCTCCATGACACCAGCTCAGGACTTGTTCTCCCCACGGTGGCACTCCCAGTTCAGTACCTCAACACGACACTGTCCCTCAGATCCACTCTCCTCTTGCCAAATGTCCCCACCTTCTCCTCTCCCGACAAGGCAGAGAAAAGCATGGAGAGGAAGGGAGAACCCAGTCCCCATCTGCCTGTAGCACAGGCAGTGAAGTCCCTGGGGAGGTGGGAATGGAGTGCAATGGGGACTGATGCTTCCCCCACTAGTAAGGTCTTGCTGTAAGCGTGTTCCTGGTCATGGTTCAATGCTCCATTCCCCCTAAGAACACATCTCTGGCTGGGCAGGAGCCCACGGACAAGGTAACAGATGATGAATTCAATGGCTATGCTACTGCTTGGGGACTGAGGGTGAGGTGGCCCTGGCTAACGGGGTGGGGAGGTAGCCAAGGGCATGGGTTGGCTGGGAAATGACTGTGAATCCTGCCCATCCAGCCTCCCCCAGGTTGGTTTTCCCACTGTGTAGGTTCCCCCTGTCCCTCCTAGGAATGAAGGGAGAAGCTGCTAGGGAGAATAAGTCAGCAATGGAGGTGGGGCTGGGAGGGCAGTGATTTAGAATCAGAGGCTTACAGTATTATTGCCTGCAAAGCCATTCATGGGAAATGACTCCCCCCATCTCAACCCCTGTGACTCCCCTCCCTTCTGCCCCTCCCCACTTTCTCAGCTCTGCAATAACAATAACAGAAATGCCCCCAGGAGCCTTTTCTGCTCAGAACAGGGGCAGAGGGCTGCAAAGGAGCCACTTTCACCCCACCTCCTCTTCCTTCCTTCTCTGCACCCTCCCTGCCTCCCCGCCCACCCTCCGCACACACCACCACTCCAGCCAAGCCACTACCCCTCCCTCCCCAGCTGCAGGATTTAAAAAAAAATAAAAATAATAATAGGGGTAATAAGAGAGGAGGTAATGGAACGTTCTCCAACTGGGCACATGTCAGAAGCCATTATATGTGGTGCAGATTTGCATAATTCAAGAAGCATCAAATTAAATTTGCATAATTCCTTTGATTACACTTGTTATTAAATGTAAGTGACATTGATTTACAAAATGGCCCAATATAAGGTTAATAGCGAATGTCACCTTCCAGGAGGGTGAAGAGGGTGCGTGGGGGGAGGGGTTTGGGGAGTAGGGAGCAATTGATTCCTCTCCTCTCTCTGCCTTAAAGGGCTCAAGCCACCTTTCCGAGGTGCCCTCGGCTTTCGCCAGGCTGCTCTTGGGTTTCATGTGGACAAGATGTAATTAGGATCGCCTGCCAAGTGGAGTTAATGCCATGATTCTATTACCTCCCCGCTCCGGCACTAAGCTGCGGCTGGCCCCCTCAGCGCCGGCTCAGGGCTCCGTCAGGCAGAGCGCCTGAAGGGAATCGGGACACGGCAGGGTGGGGAGGAACGTGGCCTTGCTAGGTACACCGCATGCCACAAACCTCTGCAAGGAAGACCGAACATGAGCCCTGGGCCAGAATCGTGGCTCTCGCCGGATACCTCTCACAGAGGTGATTAAACCACCACATACACAGGGTGGACCTGAGTAGTTATCCATGGCCAAGATGTGCTGTGTGCATCTGACGGGACGCTGTGCAGAGAGAGCAAGTGTGGCCCAGAAAAACCCTGGGCACTAGTGATGGGGTGGGGATTGTGGTACCTAAAATCCTGGGAAATGAAAGAGCCTATGGTGTACAAATAGGTCCCCAGTGGTTATAACAGGGACTATCAGGTACATATAGATTCACTGGTAATTACAACAGGATGTAGGGGTACATATAGATCCATAAGTGACAATGACAGGGCCTAAGGGGGTACATATAGCTCCATAGTTGAGAATTAAAGAGTCTATAGGGTACATATAGATCCACAGTAGTTACGACAGAGCCTAAGGAGTACGTGGAGATCCTAGGATAAAAATAACTTAACCTCATTTTGCCAAGAGGTGCCCAAGCACGACCTTGATCACTTGACTTGTGTGTGGGATCCCCTCCCCCACAATCTGTCTGTCTGTCCTGCCACTGCAGGCTTCTTCTAGGCAGGGACCAAGCTTGTCCGGACAGTGACTAGCAGTTTGTGTGCACTACCACAAAACGATGGCTATAAAATGCATAATAATGATGATACATGAACTCACGACCCCCCAGAGTCCATTTCTATGGATGGGTAAACAGAGGTGTCCAGGAACACACAGCAAGTCAGTGGCAGAGCTGAGGCTGGAAGGCAGGAGTCCCGACCCCTAATCCCCTGCTCTAACCACGAGACAATGATGATGTTTAATGGCAGAAACGATATAAAAATAATGGGACATTCTAGGCAGAGCTGGGCGGAGGTCGGGGGGGGGGAGAGACCTGATGTGCTATATATACAGTCCTGGGCTATGGTGCAGGGTGGAGGATATTTACAAAACACTGTGTGATAATGACAGAGCGTGCAAGCTAGATGCACGACCCGGGCCTGGTCCAAAACCTATTGACCTCAGTGGAAAGACTCACGCTGACTCCCGTGTGCTTTGCCTCTGGCCTCCTGAGCTGATAAAGGCTGGACCCTAGGGCATGAATGACAGTGGCTTTGGAGTATATACAGAATCTGGTATGATGTGAGCCTTGGTGATAGGAAAAGCTGTGTAACCCGGACCAGGTGCAGAGCGAATACACACCTGGGGATAACAATGCCACTGCAGAGAGAAGCTCTTGTTTGTGTAACAAGCACAGTGACCCTGGTTGTGGGTTATATACAAATCCAGGGTATTCATAAGGGAGAGCCAGAGTTTCCAAACCCATTGCATAAAGTGAGGCTCCTAAATCTCTACTTAGGTTTCTAAGGGGCTGATTTTCAAAAGCCCCAAGCTCCCTCGACAGTCCCTTGAAGTGCACGCGCCTGAGGTGAAGCCAGTGCAGCCATTTCTGAGACTCAGGGCCATAGACCATGGTGTGATTGTGGATCCCAAAGGACTACCAGGAAGCCAGGTGTGGTAATATAGGGTGTGGGCCAAACCTGGCCTAGCCACTAACAGAGCTGTAAGGGATACGTTACAGCACATCAGGTTATAATGAGAGGAGCTGTAGAGAGGATACAACATTAATATTCCGCCTACTGCACAGAAAGTTTCCTGGCCAGCCATATGAACTCCACTGAGTGACACGGAGCTTCTGCATAGCAGGCCAAGAGTCTCAAAAGGGACTCAAGATTTTTGGGTGCCCGGCTTGAGATAACTTAAAGAGACCAGATTTTTCAGGAAATGCTAAGTACGCCTCTCGAAGGTTTCTCACGTTGGGCTCCCCAAAATCACTAGTCCCTGCTGAGAATCCTGGGCCTGAACTGCTGACAGATCCGGGGCGAGAAGATGAAGAGGAAGTATGTACTGATGTGATGATGGAGTTGGGGGCTTCAGACAGATCTTGTGGGCAGTTAGACTTTATTGCAGACTTACTAAATTGCCCAATAAAAGGCATGAGAGACATTTTTGCATGATACCAGGGAACCATTTTGATTTTACATATTTGTAACTTAAAAGCAAGTGCTGTGCTTTTTGGGCGGCAGTGTTCCGTAGTACATAGTGCACTGGGCTGGGACTCTGGAGACATGGGGTCTATTCCTGGCTCTGCCGCTGGCCATGGCAAAGTCACTTCCCCTCTCTGTCCCTCTGTTTCTCCTCCCATCCTTTGACCACCTTGTCCATTTCGACCATGAACTCTTTGTGGTAGGTACTCACGCTCAGTGTTCTGTGCAGCATCTAGCTCCATGTGGCCCTGGTCCTGGCTGTGGTCCCTAGGTGCTACTGTAGGACAAACAATAATAGTCAGTTGATAGGCTGTGCTGTGAGTGGGACACTTTGTGTGCTAGCTCTGAACATCTAACCAAATGTGCGTGCAACAGTGTTACTCAGCTTCCAGACAAGAACGGACAACTTGACAAGAGCCACTGACAGTAGCGCTGCTTTGGTCCTACCCCTGGATATATATTAGTGCTCACAGCTATCTGCACCCTGCTCCTACCCCCTCTCTCCTCCCCGACACTTTTCCCATACAGCGTATCTGCAGCACATATAGCCAACCTTGGGCATTCCAAAATCCCAAGTCCTCCCCCCACCATAAACAATGAGACTGGCTTCAATTCCATGAGCTTTTTAAAGAAGAAGAAAGGTTGGGTTCATTTCCTGTCCCTTTGGGTTTTGAGGCCTTTCCGCGGTCATGGTGCCAAGCTTTTCTCCGCAGCCAGCAGGGCTAGACACTCACTTAATGTTTTTAAGGTCAGTCGAGAGCCTCACGTATTTTAACGGAAACACAGGTCAGAGCTGGCATTTTAAGAGCTCTTTAGTGCGGGAAGCTGTTCCTGTCCCTTTGCCAGGGGAGCGGGTCACTCATATCCACACCTCTGCCCCCCTGGAGCCCAGTCGGGCTGCTGAGGAGCCCCCTTGTGTCTGGAAGAGTAGAGCCCCAAAGTGCCAGTGGAGCGGCTGGGTGATTAGGCAGAGGAGAGGTTCTTATTAAGGGGAAACCTGGCGTTGGCTGACAATTGCTGACATCGTCATATTTAGCACCCGCACGCAGTGAGCCTGAGCCGCTCACATGCCGGGTGAGCCGAGCTCAGCAACTGCAAATTAATCGTCAGTTCATTACTGCTCGGTGCCTTTCATCCTGACAGCAGCCTTTCAAACGCAGGCATAATTGGAAGGGCCCATGCAGCAGGAATTTGGTGAGGGCTGGGAGCTGAGGTCTCTCTCTGGCGCTTGGTGTCTAGTTCTGGGAACAAGCAGCAAGGCCTGGACTGGCCTGTCGAGGAAATATATCACTCTGGCCCCTGTCTAAGGCCCCTGCCAGCCCTGCTGACATACACACAGGTCCTAGTGCCACAGTACCTGTTCACATTCTGCAAGGAACTTCCCTTGAGCCATAACTGCCCACAGCTTGCAAATACAATGTACAGAATAACAGGGTTTTCTGTAACACTTTCAGGCATTTATTATTAAGTATTATGATGATTATTTGTATTATGCTAGGAGCCCTAGTCATGGACCAGGAGCCCATTGTGCTGGGTGCTGTACAAATGCAGAACAAAAAGCTGGTCCCTCGTGGTGGCATGTTACCTGTTGGAAGGATGGTTATGTGATGGTGAAGATGCAAACTGGGGATTAGAATCCAAGCGGTGCGGGGCACAAAGGGCTCCCAAAGTCTCCCATTAATCTACATCCTGTGATGGAGAACTGGGGCCAGGGGTTTTATGCCTGCCTTGCTGTATGACCTGGGGGAAACTTCCCTGTCCCTCACTTTCCCATTGGTAAAGTTGATATAACATACCCTATCCAACGAGGAGCACGGAAGTTAAATTAACGAATGCTTGTCTAGTGCAGTGAGATCCTAGGATGTGGTAAATCTAAAAGAACATAGGCTCACAGATTATAAAGTAGGATGGAACTACTGTGATCATGTACTCAATGATTTTTTTGCCTCTGTCTTCACAAACAAGGTCAGCTCCCAGACTGCTGCACTGGGCAGCACAATATGGGGAGAAGGTGACCAGCCCTCTGTGGAGAAAGAAGTGGTTCGGGACTATTTAGAAAAACTGGACGTGCACAAGTCCATGGGGCTGGTTGCGCTGCATCCGAGGGTGCTAAAGGAGTTGGCGGATGAGATTGCAGAGCCATTAGCCATTATTTTTGAAAACTCATGGCGATCGGGGGAGGTCCCGGATGACTGGAAAAAGGCTAATGTAGTGCCCATCTTTAAAAAAGGGAAGAAGGAGGATCCGGGGAACTACAGGCCAGTCAGCCTCACCTCAGTCCCTGGAAAAATCATGGAGCAGGTCCTCAAGGAATCAATTATGAAACACTTAGAGGAGAGGAAAGTGATCAGGAACAGTCAGCATGGATTCACCAAGGGGAAGTCGTGCCTGACTAACCTAATTGCCTTCTATGATGAGATAACTGGCTCTGTGGATGAGGGGAAAGCAGTGGATGTGTTATTCCTTGACTTCAGCAAAGCTTTTGATACGGTCTCCCACAGTATTCTTGCTGCCAAGTTAAAGAAGTATGGGCTGGATGAATGGACTGTAAGGTGGATAGAAATCTGGCTAGATCGTCGGGTTCAACGGGTAGTGATCAATGGCTCCATGTCTAGTTGGCAGCCAGTTTCAAGCGGAGTGCCCCAAGGGTCGGTCTTGGGGCCGGTTTTGTTTAATATCTTTATTAATGATCTGGAGGATGGTGTGGACTGCACTCTCAGCAAGTTTGCTGATGACACTAAACTAGGAGGCGTGGTAGATACACTAGAGGGTAGGGATTGGATACAGAGGGACCTAGACAAATTAGAGGATTGGGCCAAAAGAAACCTGATGAGGTTCAACAAGGACAAGTGCAGAGTCCTGCACTTAGGACGGAAGAATTCCATGCACAGCTACAGACTAGGGACCGAATGGCTAGGTAGCAGTTCTGCAGAAAAGGACCTAGGGGTCATAGTGGACGAGAAGCTGGATATGAGTCAACAGTGTGCTCTTGTTGCCAAGAAGGCTAACGGCATTTTGGGCTGTATAAGTAGGGGCATTGCCAGCAGATCGAGGGACGTGATCGTTCCCCTTTATTCGACATTGGTGAGGCCTCATCTGGAGTACTGGGCCCCACACTACAAGAAGGATGTGGAAAAATTGGAAAGAGTCCAGCGGAGGGCAACAAAAATGATTAGGGGTCTGGAGCGCATGACTTATGAGGAGAGGCTGAGGGAGCTGGGATTGTTTAGCCTCCAGAAGAGAAGAATGAGGGGGGATTTGATAGCAGCCTTCAACTACCTGAAGGGGGGTTCCAAAGAGGATGGA
>NW_020664661.1:3972445-3985416 GCF_002925995.2 Terrapene triunguis | reverse complement strand
AGGGGCATTGCCAGCAGATCGAGGGACGTGATCATTCCCCTCTATTCAACATTGGTGAGGCCTCATCTGGAGTACTGTGTCCAGTTTTGGGCCCCACACTACAAGAAGGATGTGGAAAAATTGGAAAGAGTCCAGCGGAGGGCAACAAAAATGATTAGGGGTCTGGAGCGCATGACTTATGAGGAGAGGCTGAGGGAACTGGGATTGTTTAGTCTCCAGAAGAGAAGAATGAGGGGGGATTTGATAGCAGCCTTCAACTACCTGAAGGGGGGTTCCAAAGAGGATGGAGCTCGGCTGTTCTCAGTGGTGGCAGATGACAGAACAAGGAGCAATGGTCTCAAGTTGCAGTGGGGGAGGTCCAGGTTGGATATTAGGAAACACTATTTCACTAGGAGGGTGGTGAAGCACTGGAATGCGTTACCTAGGGAGGTGGTGGAGTCTCCTTCCTTGGAGGTTTTTAAGGCCCGGCTTGACAAAGCCCTGGCTGGGATGATTTAGTTGGGAATTGGTCCTGCTTTGAGCAGGGGGGTTGGACTAGATGACCTCCTGAGGTCCCTTCCAACCCTGATATTCTATGATTCTATGATCATGTAGTCTGACCTCCTGTGTAACAGGCCATAGGACTTCCCTGAATTAATTCTTGTTTGATCTAGAGCAGAGGTGGGCAAACTATGGCCCGCAGGCCACATCCGGTCCACGGGACCCTCTTGCCCGGCCCCAGCGTTCCTGGCCCGGGAGACTAGCCCCCGGCCCCTCCCCTGTTGTCCCATCTCCCCCGCAGCCTCAGCTTTGGGCGGCAGGGCTGCAAGCTCCTGGGGCAGCGCAGCTGCAGAGCCTGGCCTGACCCGGTGCTCTGTGCTGTGCAGTGGCGTGGCTGGCTCCAGCCGGGTGGCGCGGCTGTAGCGCCACCAGCCACCAGTGCTCCAGGCAGTGTGGTAAGGGGGCAGGGAGCGGGGCGGGGGGGAGATTTGGATAGAGGGCAGGGGAGTTCGGGGGGGTGGTCGGGAGGGTGTGTGGATAGGGGTCAGGGCAGTCAGAGGGCATGGACGGGGGGAGGGTTTGAATGGGAGCAGGTGTCCCGGTGGGGGAGTCAGGAAGAAGAGGAGGGGTTGGATGCGGTGGCGGGGGGCAGTCAGGTGCGGGGGTTCCAGGGGCGGTCAGGTGACAGGGAGTTGGGGGGTGGATGGGGCAGAGGTCCGGGGTGGGGGCGTCAGGGAACAGGGGGGGTTGGATGGGGCAGGAGTCCCTGGGCGGGGGGCAGATAGGGGGTGGAGGGCAGCCACGCCCCACTCCCCTAACTGGCTCTCCATACAATTTCTGAAACCCTATGCAGCCCTCAGGCCAAAAAGTATGCCCACCCCGATCTAGAGCATACATCCATTGTAACTCTTGGTAAATTGGTCCAATGGTTAATTACCTTCATGGTTAGAAATTTACACCAGCTAGAACTGCCTGGCATTCCCAGTACCAAGAGTTGTCTTTTCTGTTATTGATGAAAAATGGCCTTTTTTATAAAAACTAAATCAAAAATCCTCGCCACAGCCGAACTGTTCTGTTTTTCGCCACATTTCCCCTGGAATTTTTCAATTAAAATCATTCTAGACATTTGCCATTTCTCCAAAATCTGGCTGGGCAGGAAGGAAACAGGGTTTCCAATAAATGGAAAATTAAAAAAACACTTTTGACAACAAAAAATGTCATGACAAACGGGTCCATTCTGAGCTCGGCTAAACGGAAACAACTTTGGAATTTTCCGCAAAAATCAGTCTCCTGTTCCTGGACCAACACTCACCATGACTGATGGCCATTCTGCTTCCTTCTTTCTCTTATGTCCAGGAACCAACCTCACACCAACCTTGTCCAGTCTGTCCCATCCCCAGAAGTCTATCCCTGCATAGGAGCTAGACTCAGATACAGTAGCACCAATGCCACAGATCACTTCTTCTCCACTGTGTGTTTCTAATCAGTGACCATTGCTAGCCACCAACATGGAGGTCTGCGGGTGCATATTTTTCTCCTGGCCTGTTTCTCAGTTTAAGGGAGTTGGCCTGCCAGGAGGACAGGAAGGGTTAAGCATTTCCTACAACCTGTTTTGCTGCTGCCTGAGATGTGTTAATTTGTTTCCCCGAATGGCCTGAAGGATGTGGCCTCCATGCATCTTAGTGAGGCAGAGGGAGCCCATCTCTGTGGATATTTCCCTCCCTCTGTCTCCCCCGCCCCCCACTCCTCCTGTGTAAAAGTTATTGTCGTATTCCGTGGAGGCTCAGGTAGGCAGATGAATGGGAAATGTTCCTCTCCATTACTAGCTGCACTTGACTGGAGTCTCATTACATTACTATGGCGCTTTAGCAGGCGAATGGGCCTTGCGTCTGGGTTCCGAGCACCCCTCATACCTCCCTGATAACGTAAATTACCCTCCGCCTCATTGCCTCAAATGATCAAACATCAAATTGCTAGTAAAAAAAAAAAAAGAAAGAAAAGGGAGAGCGAGGGGGGAAAGGAGAAAAGCTGAACAGAACCATGGGTTGAATCTAGATGGTTTGTCAGCAACAGAGACGAGTCAGTGGCTGTTAAGCACTCGCTAAAGATGAATCCATTGAAGGCTTTGAGCACAGTAATTTCCCTGACATTAAAGTACACCTGAAAAACCCAAACAATGCTCTGTAACTCCAGATTATACCCGTCAGGACGCGATTCTTCCATGCGCTCTTGTTTCTTTTGTTCAGGGAGGGGGATGCACCCGCAGCTGATCCTTCTCCATCGTCAGACTTCGGCACAGCCACTTGAGATAAATGGCGCCGATTTTTGTTGTTGTTGTTGAACAACGCAGCCGGCTGCTGCTCCCCAGATGAAAAATCCCTCAACTGTGCCGAATCCTTCTAACCCGAACAAAGCAGGAGAGAGCTGTCAGGGTTGGGGGCGAGGGTTCATGTGTGTGGAGGGACAGTCAGCTCCATGTAGAGAAATATGGATCTAGGGAGGGTAACGAGGCGCAGTGGAAAGACGAGGCTGTATGTCTTTTCCCAGTATTTAAACGTGTGCTTAATGTGATGCTCAGTGGAATGTTTAATCTGATAATGCTGGTTGTGTTTGCTGTAGTACTCAGAGAAATGTTTACTGCAGTATTTCATGGGGATTGTGTTCTGGATGGCACAAAAGGAGGAATCGCTGTAGCGTACATGGAAATGTTCATTGCAAAATATACTGCAATATTAAGAGGTTTATTTAGTGGCGTACTTAGTATAATATGAAAAAAGCTAAGTACAGAGTGTTTTATTAATATTTTTGGGGTGGGGATGAGGTTTAATGCTCAGGAAGGTTATGGATAAGTAATTCTGGCTAGAGATGGTCATATTCATAGATTTATAGATTTTAAAGCCATAACGGATAATTATGATAATATAATCTGACCTCTTGCATCGCACCAGTATATACATCTTGTAGCATAGTTCCTGATTCAGCAAAGCGCTTACGCACATGCTTGATTTTAAGCATGTGACTAGCCCCTCTGAAGTCCCATTGAAGGGCTACTCATGCACTCAAAGTTAAGCATGTGCTTAAGTGTTTACTGAATTGGGACCATAGTAGGGTAATGAAGCCAGGTGAATAATTCATAGCAAATCATTTAGCCAACAGATTTTGCCTCCTTTTCGGCTTGTGGATTCTTCCTGAGCTGATTGCCTTTTTCTCAAATGTAGTCATTGTTTGAAATCATTCACTGAATAATTTCAGACAGTGAAAAGTTCTTGGTCTGTAAATCGTTTGGGAGCAGCTCACTGGGAATACTAGAGAGTCCAGGCCAGATCCTCAGCTGTTGGAAAGAGGTGTAACTCCACTGATGTCAGGGGAACTGTGCTGAGTTGCTGATTTACACTAGCTGAGAATCTGGCCTGAAGTTGTATTGCTTTTGTTTTGATTGGAACTGGCAATCACATGGTATTATTTCTATTCCCTGACTGGGCAAATATAATTCCTATAATCTGGTTTCCAATGCAAATATTTGCATTTAGGATTTCAAAATTTGCTTTCTGTGAATTCTCTCCAATATTCACTTTAAATGTGCTGTTTTAGTGCAATTCTTTCCCGTCAAGTGATTTTGCTAGAATATTCACAAGAAGCAAAATGGAATGAGGTATGAAAGCAGCCAAGGTGAATTTAATGCAGCATCACAGTGTGTTTTTAAATGGATCATCCCCTTTGTCTATATTTTTTTTTGAGTTAGCAAATTGTTCATGAACCAATTCTAATTAGGGATTTGTCAAAATAGTTGGACTGAACACATTTCAGACTAGACTGTGGGTTGTTTGCAAACAGTTCATGGTGTGTGATTGGTCATCTAAGTCACATGGCATAGTCTGTAAGCATGAAAATAACAAATAACATGGAATTACATTGGAAACTCTTAATGGGAGGGATTATATTTGTATAGTGCCCAATTCGATCAGGCCCCAATCCTGTTAGGGAACTCTGGCTGTTAGCACAACATGCATAATATTAATAACATAGTAATAGGGCACTTGCGGTACAAATTTTCAGATGCTAAAATTTGTGAAAATTCTAGGCTTCGCTAATATTTTCACCAATACCCAGAAGTGATCTGGATGTTCGTGGATAACAAAGGCCATGAACCTTTGAAACTAGTGACCTTCCATTCACAAAAATGCTTTCACGTGTTTTTTTCCTTTTTACTCTAATCAGCACTAGACCGAGGTGTATCTAATGGAACATTGGGAGTGTGCTTTGTACAATCTCGGAACAGGGATGTTTCACGTAGCCATGGTAGGTTCTTTAGTGCAATATAAGATGATGAGTTAAGATTTTCAAGTGACCCGTAACTGTGTGTGTCATCATTTCTGGGTGCTCAAACATAGACACCTTAAAGGGTCATTTTCAAAGGATGGGTGCTCAGCACTCTCTCTCTAGGTGTCACCAGTTGGGCTGCTAACAATGGAGGCAACCAAAAGCACTAGTCCCTTTGAAAATCGCATCCTCTCTGCTTAGTTCAGTGTTCAAGCAATTTTTAGCCCCACAGGAATGATTTCCTTGGTGTGAGGTTGGAGATGTAGCTCACCTGTTGAAAGTGGGGGTGTAGCACCTGGCTGCAGGGTCAAGAGGGAGGGGTGGCTTCTAAAGAAGTGCGGGAGCTGCCTGGCATCTGGCTGATGGGAAGGCTGGCCTCTCAAGCCAGGAGAGCGTGATGTGAAATATTGCTGACACAGTGTCAGGGGAAGTTTGTGTGGAGTTGTTTTAGAGCAAGTTTTGTTGCTACAGTTGATTGTTGCAGTGTCAAAAGAGGTTTGGTTGATGCAAGTGCAACCCACTGGTGAGTGTGTGTTAAGGGTCCCCCTCTGTGCTGATCCACAGAGGATAGGAGTTGTTACAATCCCTAGCTGTAGTGGCTTATGCCTGTAGCTCTGGAGGTCCCAGTTACATTCCTGGTGCGTTGGCCAAGATGGTGGCCAACAACGGTGGAGGCAGGTTGGTTGTTGCATGGTGCCAGCAGGTTGGTTTAGAGAAGGGTCCCTTGATGGGGAATCGGAGATGTAGTCAAGGAGAGTGTATGTCTTCCCCGGAGCTAGCATAGCACCTAATACAATGTGAGCCTCATTATAGTAATGAGGAGGACTGGTTCCCAAACCACCAGCAGTGTGGTGTATGGCATGGATGTGTGTACGCCATGGCACAGATTTATTTACACAGTGGCACAGTTGTGTTCAGCTGCCTTTTTAATGGAAGGTTTACTACTTGCATGCGCAAAATAATAATTTCTTGATGCTTTATTTGCCAGTGTAGCCCCATGAGTTATCTCAATTAAATGTCTTTTCATGCCTAACAAGATTGGGTCAAAAATTTTCCATCTAAAATTATCGTGGATGAAAACCAGGCTTTTTTGAAAATGAAAATTTTCTGTGAAAATTCTCCTTGTGTTGAAAATGTCCCATTTTTCTCTGTGAAAAACCAAAACCTGAAAAATCTGTGGTTTCTTGCAAACAAAAAACTGAAATTTTTTAGTGAAAACTGAACTTTTTTTTACATTTCCCATAGAAAAATGTGGAAAACTTATGCAGGAAACCCATTTTCATTGCTTTTTGAATTCTTCGAAGAAAAAAACTTACAATTTTTCCAGCAAGTTCTAGGCCTCACTTTGAGCAGATGCTAGAATATTTGGGGTACGGTTTGGAAGGTCTTCTTTATAAACATCCCTTTGTAACCTCAATTTGGATGAAATGCAAAATCAGATCCTGCAAGATGTGGTCATTAAGGATTCTGTGGCATGTTTTGAAACAGGAAGGCTGTTAGCCTCAGTGTCTTGGCCATAGGCCAGCTTGGGTAATTACATTCTGCTGGCCTGTATTCCACCCTGCAGTTCAAATGGAAAAATTATTCTCCACTTCCCTTCCTAAAAGCACTGCTGCATGGCGGGTTGCAGAATGGCTGACACATTTCCACCCCAGAGGTAGCTGCATTTCAGTGACGGCGGAAGCGTCACCTGTGTGCGTTAACGTTGATCATGCAGTTTGGATGAAAGGTAGTATGGCAACGTACCTGATATTATTACTGGGCCAGATTTTGGCTGGCGTAAATCAGCAGAGCTCTCACTGACTGCAAGTGCGCTGAGCCGATTTCCACCAGCTAAGAATCTGGCCCTTGGTCAGCTTTTGGTCCTGTAAAGGGGTGCTGGGTCTAGTGCTGCCGTGATGGATGCAGCCGTGGATTGGAGCAGTTTTATCCTTTCAGCAGCATGAGCGCAGTGCAGGGAGGAAGGGGCGAGTGGGGAGGGAAAAGCTGTGTGGGTTCCATGGAGCTGGCACCGACAAGAAGAGGGAGGACTTGCTGGCAGGCTTGACCCGTGCATGTAATTTGTAAAGAGCAGTTTTTACTCCAGATCGATGCTTTCCTCGGCACTTTAATGCACCCCATTGGTGTCCTTAAACTCTAATGATGCAGTCTGTGAGAAGCTGCCATTTATTTCCCACAGATGGGGTGATAATTATTGACAAGATTGTAACTAATAATTAAACCCATTTGCTCCTTTAAACAAGGTGGTGTGAATTATTTCCAGGGGATCTTTCACAGGGCTGTGGTCACCCTCTTCTTGGGGCTGGAATTCTAATGCTGCCGAGAGCCAGGCCAGGTGAAGGGCACTCTCTGGGATTCCCAGGTCCTTTGCTGGGCCTGGGACTCCT
Source organism: Terrapene triunguis (assembly GCF_002925995.2). Lineage (NCBI taxonomy): Eukaryota > Metazoa > Chordata > Testudines > Emydidae > Terrapene > Terrapene triunguis. Next base: position 3,978,229 of record NW_020664661.1, on the reverse strand, counting down.
AGCAATGGGATCCCCCACCGGCCCCATTTGTGGGGCTGGTCTCTACCCTTCCAGGCTGTCACTGTGCAGTTCCATTGCTCTGACCCTCGAGGGCTGGTTGTCACCTCCTATCCCCGGGATGGATCTGGCCCTCGCTCACTCAAGTCAAAAGGCTGCCCCAGAATTCAATCCCCTGTCCCCCTGCACTACAGTTGCTGCTGCTCTCCCCCTCCACGCAATAAGACAATGTTGCCTAGTGGATAGGGCACTGGAATGGGACTTAGGAGACCTGGTCCCAGCTTGGCCACTGGGTGATCTTGGGCAAGTCACTTTGACACCCTGTGCCTCAGTTTCCCCATGTGTAAAATGGGGATAATGATACTGCCCTCACTTGCAAAGTGCTTCAAGATCTAGTGATGAAAAGAGCTTGAAGCTATTAGCATTATACCCCTTCCCCTAGGACAATGAAGCCCATGGAATGCACCTGGGAGTGAATTGTGATTCAGAGAACCACAAACTGCTCCTAGGTTCCCCCTTGCACCAGAGGGTAGTAATATACCTTGTGCAGCTCACCGCCCACTCTGAACCAGCCCAACTGGGGCACTGGGTATGTGGGGAGAGAGTCTGCCACACCTCACTCCTTGCCTCCCACTCCCTGTTCACTGGCTCCCCCCACGATGCATAGATTGGCAGAAGGGGTAGCTGATACACGGGAGCTAGGGACTCCTGATGTACCTGTGCTCCCCTGTGCAAGCATACAAGGCAGCTCATGATTGTCATATTTTGCATATATGTCACGTGCACATCTATGAATTGTAATACGTGACAGGGGCCACTTTCATATTAGCTCCCATGGGAATCAGTGCATGATCTCACACAGGTTCAGTGCCGGAAACCAGCTCCAGTACTTATTCCAATCCCCCTTCTAGGGCCCAATAGGGCAAAGGGCTGTGGGTAGATCTCGAATCTCAAGCAAAACCTCTCTTTTAGGCTAATCTTGCAAGTTGGAAAGAGCTTTGCTGGTGAAAGCCACCTATAACCTGCTAAATACCATTATGTCCCCCCCAGCTGTCACTTAGCTAAGCAGTACATAAGCAGTTTTCCTCACAGGCACAGCTAGTCAAAAGTTTACAAAATTTGGTTTTGGGATGAAAATTTTTGTTGACATTTTAAATTTCAAGAGGAAGGGGAAAAAACACAAAAACTATTGAAGGATTTTTCATAGTTTTGTGTCTGTCTCATTTTGACCAGCAAAAGAGTTGCTTGAAATGTTCGGAACTGAGACATTTTGATGAAAATTTGTCTGAATTTTTGACAAAAGCAATAAAAAAATATTTTTTTCAACTAAATGAATTTATGCCCCTGACCGTTTCTTCCTCCTCTCGATTTCCACTCCAGTTCATTGACATTTTCCAGGCTATGCCGTGTCAAGAGATGAACACAATATTTGCACCAGTACACAGACAATGCCTATTGTCTCCTTGCTCTTTGAGATACTGCCTCATCTGTTGCATTGAATTTGCATCACAAATTCATGTCTAACTTGCTGTCCACGTTTATCTCCAAGTCCCTTTCAGAAAAGGCATGTTTCACAGGTCACCCATGCAATGCAAACGATTCCATCCCAAAAGTACTATGCTGAGTTGGAGAGGGAGGATTGTCCAGTGGTTAGAGCAGTACATTAAGCTTTACCACCAACTTCCTGCCTGGCTTGGGCAAATCATTTTGTCTCTCAGTGTCTCTGTTTTCCCATCTGTAAAATAGGGGGAAGCAGTTCCCTACTCCCAGCGGTGTTGTGAAGGTGAATGAATACATTAAAGATTGCGAGATGCTCAGATCCTACAGTAACGGCAGCTGTAGACGTGCCATAGCTAGATTCCATCTGTCTGATTGTGTTTATTCACGTTCACCATGCATCTATGGAGCCAGCTGCCCACACACGTTTATCTGGGGACTGAGCTGAAAAGTTTTGGGTCTAAGGCTGAACTTCCCCAATGTTTGGGGCTGTTCAGAGTTGGGGTTTTGCTCCAGCCACTTCCTACTTAGTACATATCCATTTGCTGATGGAGAGAACCCAAAACAAACTCCTCCACCCCAAAGGCCGCTCTTGAGTTTGACTGCTCCCTGGCTGTGGGATACCCAGGGTGCATCTATACTGCAATTATGGCGTGTTTCATGGCTTCAGTGGGGGCAGCCCCACAAGTAATTCGGCAGGGTGCCGGGCAGGTCGGCACAGCCTGTGCTCAAGTTAACTTGGGCACATCTAGATGAGCTGCAATCCTCCCTCACTCCCCTGCTCAGTTAGTGACGTTGGCCACGGCATAGGTGCCAGAAGGAATTATCCCCTGCAAACGAGCCGGTTGGGAGGGATTGAAGAGGGGCAGGCCGTAGAGGGAGCCCTGACTCCGTGTCTGCCCCCATCGCCCATTCACCAGCTAGAATAGTTGGTGGTGGATAAGCTACTTCATGAAAAGGGTGAAAAACCCTCCCTCCTGCCCCAGAGCTAGGGGGATGGGCAGGGAGGGGAGTATGCTCCTGTGGGGGACAGTGTTAAGTGAGGTCTCATCTAGCGCTTAATGACTTTAGTGAGGGCTCTCTGGGTGGGGAGTGGGTATCTTCCGGGGGTGGGTCGATACCCACAGAGGATCTGTGCTTTCATAATGCAGGGGGCTGGGCATGGAGCACGTGTCTGGGGGTGCCAATCTGCTCACTGTCAGCAAAGAGCTACGGGCAAAGCCAAAAGCACCGTGGTCCTTCCTGCTGTGGGAATGCAGGGCAGGGTGTTTGGATGCAGGATGGCGTGTGCCCAGGAGATCAGCGCTGAGGGGGCAGGTTGGGCAGTGAGGAGCAGGGGTTGCAGAACATTGACGTTCAGCGGCCTGGCAGGGGGAGCTCCCTTTGCCTGGCATATGCTTCCAGGGAAGGTGTAAATCTAATCTCCTTGCCAGGGTCCATTAGCGTTACAGGGGAGTACTGGCTATGCGCTCCTTCCCCCCTGCCTCCTGGATGACAGAGTACACCCCTCTGCTGTCCCCTGCAGGGCACGAAGGAGGCTGCACGACCATTCTGCAGCGTCAGCGTAAAATGACCTTGTAAGTCAAGGGACCCTCCGCAATTTTGTGAGTGGATTTTTACAGTAAGAAACACACCCCATGGATGTGCCTATAATTATTAGTGTCTCTCTTAGGGTGTGTCTACACTGCAGCCCAAGGTCACCAGTGCTAGCTTGAATCTAGCTAGAATGGCTAAAAAGAGTAAGGAAGCTGCGGCAGCATGTAGGTTGGTACGTACTTGCATTGCTGGCCTGCACCAGGGCTTGTGCCCCCACATCTTCACTGCTATTTTAAACCATGCTAGTTAAATTAAAAGCCACACAGATATGCCTAACTGAGCGGCAACCAGCTCTCCGATTGCAGTGTAAACATATTAGTTTTGCCTCCTGGTGCAATAATATCTCTGGCTTTTGACTTGATCCGGTGGGGTTCTTCTCTTTCCCCCATCAAACTGGCATGACTCCAGAGGCTTCTGACCTACACCAGTGCAAGGAAATCAGAATTAGACTGTTAGACTCCATATCTGTCTGTCTCGCTACCTGTCTGAAGGGCCTGACTGTGGAATAAAGGGTTTATTAGCATGTGTTTGGGATGGCGGCATTAGTTATCAGCGAAGAAGCATACAATTGTCCCCAATATGTGTCAACATAATTATAAAACCCTTGGGCCACCTCACACCATCCTGTATCAGGTATGTGCAAAAAATATTATCAACATGGGTTTTATCTTGAAATGTCCTGGCACTATTTTTCTATCTTCCCAACTGTAAAGCAGGGCTCCTTTAGAGCCCTGAGTGCAACGGTACAGGCCATGGAGAGAAAGGAAAACAAAACCTCTAAAACATACCTAAAATGGCTTGCCTGCTGATTTGTCCTTATCTTACTCACCGTGCATCTTGTACGTTCATCTTCTTCCTTGACAAAGTATGTGGGAGTTCCAAAAGCCAAATATTTCCACATTCTGGGCTCTCTTTATTCGCTCTCTCTTTTTCTTTCAACCTCTTCCCCCAAGAAATTCCACTAAAAATGTTACAATAACAGACTGTTGCTTTGCACAAGCAAGCCCTCACCTCGGCTGTCTTAAATCAATTCAGCCAGGCCACAGTCCAGCAAAGACTTACTCATGTGCTTAACTTTAAGCATCACAATGAACTCAAAGAGACAACTCACAAGTTAGTTGTACGCGTACATCTTTGCAGGGTCATGGCTATTTAGTGAAACAACTCAAAAATGGCTGAAGTGAAGCCTGGCTAGTTTTGTACATCTTACTTACAAATAAAGTTTTGGGAAATCAGTCCATTTGTTTAAAAGAGCACTTAAAGTAATTCCTTAACAAATCCATGTTTAACTGGAAGGTGCTTTGCAAATATCTCCTTAAAGGAAATTTCAAAACAAAACAAAATTCTAATGAACATGTTGAATTTCACTTTAGACATTGTTAAAAATATTGAGCTAATTTTTGCCAAATCTGGATTGATTTTTAACAGATCAAGGAACACCTAAAAACAACTCAAAGTCAACACTTCTAACTTGAGGGTTTGTGGGGTTTTTTTTAAGTTATCAGCAATTCTGATTGGAACATATGGGCAAAGTGTAAGCCTTCCTCATAAGTGGCTCAATCAATTCTACTGAAATTTGCAAATAGAATCACCATCAGGCCAAGACCAAGCATGGAAAATGCCAGCCAGAAAGGAATCCGTTTGAGAAAGTTAAGAGTAACTGGAGAACAGAATTAGAAAGGACGCTGGAATTAATCTAGTGGGTGTTCGTGATCATCTGGCAACAGGGGTTCTCAAACTTTTTCATGGGGTGAACCACATCTTAATAGAGAGATTGTCTTGTGGACCTCTCTACTGGCCTTCTCAATTGTGCAGACTATCCGCCCATCCATAAGCACAACAGAATATGCCATCCTGTTGGTTACTATAGCAATTGCTTACATGAAAATGTAATATTAGGAAAGCACTTGATGTATTTTTTTGCTTCTATTCTAAAGCAGTTTAGCAGGTAGGATTTCCAGCACCAGCTCCTCGCAGGCCAGTGGCAAGGGCTCTGTAGGCCCCCAGTGGTCCACAGGCCAGTTTCAGAAGCAACGTGCTATAATAATGTATCCCTAACCATGCTTTATACCAATAAGTAGGCTATAACCCTGTCAAGGTGTGCTGGTGACTCTATAAACCATGAGACCTGAATGGTCAATGGTCGAGTGGTTTAACACTGTCACCAGAATACTGAGATAGCCTTATAAGCCTTGTGCTGCATGGCTGGGGATACATTATTCACTATAATATATGGTAAGAAATACCTGTGCAGGGTTTGAAATGAACTGCTTTAGCCACTAGCCAGCATGGCTGATAGGTGCATGGGAATCCGTCAGCAATTCAGTGTGCAATGGGAGGCTGAAGTAGAAATGCACGGAGGGAAATTCACCTCCCTGCAACAAGTAATTAGATTTTGTGCAGGAAATGTATGCAGGGCAGTTGGGGGAAAGAATCCTATTCTGCCCCAGACGTCAGGCAGAGCATGGGGCATCTGGGTAGCCCCTCAGTACCACCACACTGGGCTGGGAATGGGGGACGTCACTCCTGTGGTCTGTGGTTTATGGATAGGTGCCATCACAGATTCAGGAACCAACCTTGCTGCTCCAGCACTTTCTGTCCTCCTCCTCCCATGTGTCCTGTGCAAACCTGGTGCATAGATAGATAGATAGATAGATAGATAGATAGATAGATAGATAGATAGATAGATAGATA
>NW_020664661.1:3952231-3972435 GCF_002925995.2 Terrapene triunguis | reverse complement strand
ATAGATAGATAGATAGATAGATAGATAGATAGATAGATAGATAGATAATGTGGAGATGGATAGCTAACCAGGCTAGTACACTAGGATCTAGGAGGACAGATAGACAGAGATTCCACCTTTACTCATAGAACTTTATTCTGTGATTTGTAAGTTTGGCAGAATCTCATAATGTCCAGCAAGCCTGTGTCTATTTCCAGCTGTCACCAGCTCCAGAACTAGTCGAACGGCTTCTCTGGAAGTCGTATGTGCACGCGGCAGGGGGATGGATCTCAGAAAGAGAGACGAGAGGATGAGTTGGATCGAATGGCTACTAAATGGATGAATGTACACGAATTCTGGAGAGGTTACAGCATGGTGAGGGGTGGAGGGCTAAGTCCCTATAGCCACTAACCTTTCTAAATAAAATATTTCCCGTCCCCGTAACATATGCCACCACTACTGTAGACCATGCCCATGTGAGCACCATGGGAGTGGGGTGGGGGCATGAGGAGGGTTTGGGGGATTTCATTAGGACCCAGAGAGGGAGGGGGAATAAACAATAGATGAATCTCAAATTGCCTAAAGGGTTTGGTTGAGTTAAAAAAAACAACTTGATTGGTCTTTATCAGAAAAGGACCCAGGGGTATCTTTTCACATTGAAATGGCCAAGAGACAATAGCATCGCTGGGGAAGCTATTAGGGGAGACACGGGCCCTGGGATCAGGCATGCTCCCGCCTGGGCTCAGTATCTGGGAGACGGAGCGCCGGAGCTGCGGAATCTGGACCTGTAATGACAGCCAGGCTGGCCTTCCCCGCCTCTCTCTGTTCTGATGAGAGCCCCTGCCCTGGAGCAGTGGTTGTGCAGCACATTCACAACAGAGGGGCCTGCTTTCTGAATGCAAGCCACTCTGCATCCTTCTGTTCTCCATATGGATACATTGTCTGGCCTTTGCCTGACAGGCCCCCTGCCTCCGAGCTGCTCTCCTCTCCCTACTGTGCTCACATAAACTGTTAGTTTCCCTTTTTATTAAACCCCCGGAGTGGACAGCGGGGCTGCGGGCACCAGCAATTTGTGAAGGATGGAGAAGGAACAAGTTTCTGTTGTGGAGTGGAAGCCCCCGTCTTCCCCAGTCCCTCCTGAGCTGGACCGGACTGTGTGCACGGACAAAGGAAGGAGACAGTGCGCGTGCTTTGGGGATCACAACCCGAGGGCAGGGGAGTGCTTCCCGGAGCCCTGTCAATGACATCGCTGGATGGCGCTGTGACGCAGCTCTCCCCACTTGAGAAACACAGCTGCTGTGCAACACCAACCATACGCTGCAACTCTGGCTGTGTAAAGCACTCCTCTCACACGCCCATCTCATTGTAACACCCACGGCCGACTGTAACTGTATAAAGCACTCCTCTATAACAATCACCCCAATGTAACACCCAATCACAGATTGTAACTCTGGTTGTATAAAGCACTCCTCTAACACCCATCTCATTGTAACACCCACTGCCGACTGTAACTGTATAAAGCACTCCTCTATAATACCCACCCCACTATACCACCCAATCACAGGTTGTAACTCCAATTGTATAAAGCTCTCGTATAGAACACCCACTCCTCTGTAACACCCATTGCTGATTATCACTCCAGTTGTGTAAAGTGCTCTACAACACATCACTGTAACACCATTGCAGACTGTAACTCCGATTGTGTAATGAGCTCCTTTACCACCAATCTCATTGTGACACACATCGTAACTCTGATGGTGCCAAGAGGACTATTTGAGTGATCCCCACTTTAGGTGAGTCCATAGACATTCAAATCAGGAATGGACTATCTAATCTAACCTATCAACTCATACAATGTCAAACTCCATTGTTTCTAGGTTCCAATCTGGTTTGGATAAAATAAGAGGCTGACTGACCTTTAATCCAAAACACAGAATGAATCTGAACTGACCCAGCTTTAAGTCTGAAAAACCATAGTTAACTTTTCCTTTTCATGTTTGTGTTTTTCTCTGTTAACCGATTTTTACTTGGACTAGATGTATGGTGCCAAAATATCCCCCAAAATGTTCCTCATAGTATCTCCCGCCAGGCCAGGACCAAGATGTGCTGGGAAGCTCATGAGAAAGCCTTTCTTCTCATGAACTTTTATTTGTTCAGCACTGAACATGCTGTCTGCTCTCAGTGGATGTTAAGTATTAATTTCAAGCCTGATTATTGGTCAGAAGAGCTTTGCATAAACTAGATCACCCTTCAGAGAGGAAGGATGGTCCAGTGGTGCCCATGTGCTAGCCTGCGATTCAGGAGACCTGGATAAAAAACCTTGTTCTGCCACCGACTTCCTGTGTGACCTTGGGAGAGTCACTTAGTCTCTCTGTGCCTCAGTTCCCCAGCCGTACAATGCAGATAACAGCCCTGTACTTCACATGATGCTGTGAAGCTAAATACATTAAAGGCTGTGAGGCGCTCAGATACTACAGTGATGAGGGCCACATAAGTACCATGTAGAGATCCAGGTTCTTTGGCACTTATCTAAGACTTTTAGAGAACTTCCTGCAGCTTGCCCATCATCTCCTTCAAACATGGATCCTTGATCTCTGCTTTGAATACCTTAAAGAAAAGCCAGCTGAAGCTAGGGGCCAACTTCAAGTAATGAAGGCCCCGGGGCAGATTTATCTAAAATATCCATCCCAAGCAAATACCAGGCAATTCCATACAATCGTCTCTTACAAAATACGAGTCTGAACACACCTGCGAGTCGTTATTGCAGCCAGATTTCTATTGCTCTGAGTTGCATAAGACTGGGTCTCCATTATAAACATTTGGCAGAGTAGCTATGTGAGTCAGGAATGTGACAGGCTCTGGTTTGTGACAACACAGCCGTACTGGCCCAGTGCAGCTTCACCAATAGAAGCTGTGGCCACACTAGGAGTTTTGCTGGTATAGTACGCTGGTATAGCTACAACAGGAAAGTGTTCCTAGTATACACATGGCCTAAATCACGGGAGTTATTTTAATGCATTTGGAATCACCTTATTTGGATAATCCATTTTGCCGCCCTCTCGGAAATTTGCATGCAGACATCATCGTTCTAGTTACTTCTGCTGCCTGGGCCCCCTGCTGTCGCATAGAGATCTCAGGAATCAACACGCACCTAGCAGGAGGCATGCTCTGGACACCGGAAACAATGGGTGGCTTATTCACCACCTCATCAGCCCGGGTCTAAGGCATTGGACCCAACATGATTTCCTTCATTTCCAGCTGCTCACTCTTTCATTTCATGTGATGATTTTCACTCGGCAGGGTGGTGTAGAGTTTAGGGCCTGGGAATCACAACTCCTGGCTGCTGTTCCTGATTTCTGCCATTGGCATTCTGGGCAGTCTTGGCTGAGCAACCTAACGTCTCTGCACCTGAGTTCTCTCTTCTGTGAAAGGAGGATAAAATGAGGAAATGAGGAGGCGGATTGTGGGTTGGAGCAGGGCGTGGTGGGAAAGAATGGGGTCAGAGTAACAACTGGTATTAGTCTTCATCTCACACTCTTTTGGAAGCCTGAGAACTGCAAGTGACATTTATTCTTGTGACTTTAGGTTGTCTCCCTGGTGTCGGATGGTTCTGGAAGTGAAAGAACAAAAACACCGTGAGAACCAAGAAGCACTGTAAATCTTCTTCTTGTGAGATCTTCAACTCCAAGAGATTCCGGTGACCTCTGGCTGCACATCCAGGGGCTGATTCGTCACTTGCCTTACTTGAGTTTTTTGCTGGTGTCCCTAGAACTGGTTGGGAAGTTTTCGATGAAAGGCTTATCAGTGGAAAATTCTGTTTTATCAAAACCAGGACTGTTTGCTGGGAAAAGGATCAGTTTTGACTAAATTTCCGTTGTGAAAAAATTCTGTTTTTCTGTCCAAAACCACTTTTTATTTTGAAATTTAAGTTAATTGATGGGGGGAAAGCAAAAAGAAAAAAGGTTGAAATTGAAACAAAATGTTTTGAAATTATCAAAACAAAACATTAAGATTGACACGATGCGATGTTTGGAGGGGCGGGGGTGATATTTGGTTTGCAAAACTTTCCAAGGTTTTGACTTTTCCTCCTGATGCAAGACAGGAAAGATTCTTGAAAATTCTTCAGGACAGATAAACAATTCCTAACCAGTTGGCGTGAATCTGGATAATACAGTGACCAAACAGGCCCAGAAAATTTTGGATGCCTAACTTTTGAGGTTTTCCCATCATGAGTGAACATACACCTGCTGTTTATTGCATCATTCCTAAAAGGTATTTTGAGATCAATCAAGAAGTAAAGGATGCCTGTCCCTTAGACAACTGGTTTTTAATTGATCATCTATAGCCAATTTAGTGCTGGTGGAGAGTGATGGCATGAGAATCCTGGATATTACATCCTTCGAAGTCCACAAACCAGGCTGGAGTCATGCAATCTACCTAACGATTGTCAGCATTGCCCTGACGAGACCACTGCTGTGGAGTACAGTCTCCAGGCCCATTCAGCCTTTCTGCTGAGTTTGATATCAGGGTGTTGCTGTTCTGGGGGGTGGAGACAGCTGATCACGGGTCACCCAACTCATTTGGGCAAAGAGATCATCGTACTCCTTTCACATACTCCACCAAATGGTCATCGGGCATCAGCCTGGGCTCCTAACCCCGCTAGGATACCAAGGAGCCAAGACTGGGGTCAAACTGGACACGTTGGTGTGATGCCCACTGCAGCCCATTACTAATCTCCTGAGCCATCCCACGGCTAACAGGGCAGCGATGGGGATCAAAGCTTTGTCTTGTTGGGGGGGACCATGCGGGTGAAATGAGAATCAGACACCAAGTCTGCTGGTATAAATTGTTGCTTTCAGCAGAGATGTGTCGATGGACACAAGCCGAGGATCAGGCCCCAGATTCCCATCCTGGGTCTCAGGTCGAGTATCACTTTGTTCCCCAAATAGTCTTGTTGGCTTCCCTGGGTGCAGCAGGCTGCCCTGCCCACTGAGAAAAGCTATCATAATCTGCCTCTCAATCAGCCCCTGAGAATCTCTGACTCTCAGCGTAATCACCCACTGCACACTCCTCTTCCAGAGGGGGCGATTTCCTCCTCCACATCCCGGTGCTGGGCTGGGGAGTGGAGAGTGCTTTATAGCCAGGATCTGAAGACGCCTGTTTGAATGTAGCATGCGCAGGGGTGGGAGGATGAGGGTGGGAGAGTGGAGAGGTACCGACACAGCACTCCTTGGCAGTGATTTATAGACTGGGTCAGGCACAAATTGACTCGTATGCAAGAAATGTAAATGGAATCGAGACTTTTGATGGAGAAGCTCATTTTCAGACTTAAACGCTTTAGATTAAACACACTCGCACACAAATGCTGGCGAGGAGGGTGTTTTATATAATTTACATTACAAATCAATTCATTATCCACACAGGCAGGTTGCACTGATTTTCAAGGATCGGAGATTTGATGAAGAGGATTCATTTCAAGAAATAAACCTTTTAAATTAACCACAAGATGAGGGAAATTTCTTTATTTAAAAAATGTGCCAGCCCCTTCTTTGTTGCTTTTATTATTATTAATATTATTTTCAATCTGGTTTTGGGTCATTAAGGAGGGTCCAGGAGTCACCGATTGCCTTTCGGAGGGATGAGAGCTGAGAGCTTAGGATGCTGTGAATTTCATCTGGCTTCAAATCCATCATTTACTGCAACACAATTTGTTACCCAAGGTGGGCTTTGTGCCCCATTCCAGGTGGGGGAGTGCTCAGGATTAAATGAATATGGACTATCTTCTCCTTCTTGGACCAGGATGGTTACACAGTCCATTGCGGGACACTGGGGCAGGACTGAAGGTTGAATGAGTGTGGAATCTGGAATCCTGTCTCCCCCTGGGAGCATGGGTGAGGGCCATCCAGGGCCTGGGTGAGGTGCACTGGCAGAGTGCATGGTGGAGGAGTTCAGGATAGCGTGGCTACTGGTCCTAGGAGAGGGTGATTCTTCTAGGGCACATTTCTGATCCAATGGTAGAGGTGTGAGGGAAACTCAAGACTGAATGAACATGGGTCCTTGCTTCTCTTCTCTTCCTACGAGAGACCTGGCCCTCTGGAGCATGGTTGTTGAGGCTCCATGTTGGAGAGAGGAAGGCCAAGCTCAAGAATGAATGAATGCTGAGACTAAATTCCTCCCTCACTCCAGGAGACCATAGTTCTTCGTGGACAGGGCTTCAGCATACAGTCTTGGGTGTGGATCCCTGGTCTTCTTTCAAAACCTTGAAGGCTTCAGTTGCTCCTCAACATCATGAAGAAGTGATCTCTTGGGCGCCATGCTCTCCCGACTCCCAGTGACAGTCCCCCTCCAGCATCCTTTCCACACAGTTCTGGTTACAGAAAGGAGGGAAATCGCCCCAGGGGAAGTCGTGGGGCATGCACGATCACAGCATTCTCCATCAAGACTCTCCTTTCTAGCTACTTCTGCAACAAGAACTAAACAGCTGGGGTCTTTTCTTGCTGGTTTCAGACACCTACCTGTTTGACCAAGAACCTACCCATGTAACAGTATTGAGAGATGATCGATATAATGGCAGATCACCTGCATGCCTTCCAACACCAATCCACCCTCAGTCTATTGCCCACTACTTTTATAATAATTATATTATAATTGTCGTTTATTATTTTATTAATAAAATAACCTAGAGGCTGCAGCCCAGATGGGGATCCCATTGTGCTAGAGGCACCTAATAAGAAACAGCTTTACCAACTATACACAAACTACATGCAGAGAGACTCATTTCAGCCACCACTGAAGTGCAGCCACCTCGGGGGAGGAATGTGGCAGCTGTTTCACAGCAACACACTCTGACATTTTAGGACAGGAAGTGAAGACTCTTGTATCTCACTGAAAATGCAGGTGGAATTGAAGTAAGCAGAATGTAATTACCTGAGTTGGAATTTGGCCAAGACATCAGGGTTAACAACCCTAATCTTGCAAAAAATGCCATGGGATCTTTAATGACCACGGCCGGCCAAGACCTTCATTTTACATCTCTTCCAAAAGGCGACTGTGCACATTTTAACACAGTTTTTTTTACTCTCATGCTGCTAGCATGGCCAATTCTGTGTCCTCTCTTAGGTGCTTACAAACCTGGCCAGCACAAACATGGGGAAGAAAATCCTAAAATACAATCAACCTTCAAAACTTTTCTTTACAGACCAACAAGCAAAAACCCTGAAGGAATTTAACTGAGTTTGTCCAAAGCAACGCTTGCAACCTCATTCAATATTTGCCTGCAAAAAAAAATGCCATTTATTGGGAGACAGTCCTGGCTGGGCATCAATAGGCAGCCAGGTGTGAGAAGTTGAAGAGAAATACATCTCATTAATGTGGAATTGTTTTTAGGTTAATAATCTTGCGTTAATTTTCCTTTAAAATATTGTCTTTGACCGTTAAACGCTCGCACTGTTATAAAAAGAACGTAATAAATGATCTTGAAGCAAATTCTCCTGCCAAATGTCATAATTTATTTGCATAATTAGCTCTTAATTTTAATTCAATATGCAAATCCACGCTTCCTTTAAATTGCAGCAGCCTGTTTCCCGGCCCTGGCTGCCATGAATTTATTGTGACGCGGCTGCTGGAGAAAGCAGCTTTGCTGCCTTCTGGGGATGGCTGAGTGGGGGAGGGGCCCTGCCTGCCACCGGGTTGAGGCACTTTTGAGGTTTGGTTTTGTGGGTTTGCTTCCCCTTAGGTTGGACCCTAGCCTACCATGAGTCCTTGTCTCCTTCGTCTTCTTCCTCCTTCACCTCCTCTCCGCTTTCCTTCCCCCTTTCTCTCGCAGTGTTCTCTGCTCCCCAGAGGTTCTGGCTAAGGGCAACTGCTCCCTTGACTGCCTCTCTTTCTGCATGCTTCAGCCCCCTTTGCATGAACTTCTCCTCCTCCTGGATGGAGCAGACTGGTGGGAGGGGACGCGGGACAGGTCTGGAGCATGGGTACAGTTTGGAGAAGCACTCACCACACATCTGAACTCAAAGCCCACAGAAGTCAAAGGGAGTTTTTCCACCCCTCAATGGGCTTTGGATCAGGTCCTGTTGGAACTCCAGAAGGGCCCACAACAGAACCCTGCAGCCTGAATCCAGCTTGGTGCTTATCTCAATAGTGACCCAACCCAAGCCATCAAAGACACACAGCCCTAGCTCCTAACGGGATCCACACCCGATGTCACAGCTCTGCAATGAGCTACTCATCGCTCTGACAGGCCCAGACTGGAACCCGTTCCTCAACCTTTCCACCTCTGCTCGCCCCGTCACACCCAGGCTACTGGCATGGCCCCGGGGGCACAGAGCAGGGCCGGGCGAGGTGGTAAAAGGCCAGGGGAAATTGGTTTGTGTAGCAGAAAGGAGGGCACTGCCAGGCTGGGGAGCAGGTAGAGTCGTGGAGAGGGCGTCTCTCGTCTGAGGGGAGGGGTTGGGTTTAGGGGAGGGGGGAGAGGCACATGGGGTGGGTTTGGGGCAGTGACATAAAAGAGACCCCAGCTGGGGTGCATGCACTGCTTCAGCATTAGCATTTGGCATCTCGTCTCCCCCAGGCCGGGAGAGAGCAGACATTTCTCCTTCATCAGCTAGAGCTGGAGTCTCTAGGGGTTTGTACCAAACCCCTCCATTCACACAGCACTAAGGTGGAGAGAGGATGTCCTAGGTGTCACACTGCACCTAAGCACAACGGGCAGCGCTTGTCTAATGCCCTTACCTGCCCAGCTAGCTAGAATGGGAAACCATCGATCCTTTCCTCTCTCCTTAACAACGAGGGCTCCAGGGAATTCTGCATCCCCCTAAAATTATTAACATACAACAATAATTAAAAATAAATCCCAGCTGGTCTGAAACCCCAGCCAGCTAGTTTGACACTAGAGTGAGGCGAGAGTCTGCTCGGCCAAACCAGTAAATCGGTACCGCTGCATTCAAGTGAGCTGGGGATCTGGCCCACTGGCTCCAGCGGAGTCACTCTGGGTATAGTCTGGTGTGACTGGGATCGGAGTCTGACCCATACGGATAAGTCCCTTGGAGAATGGGGGAGCAGCGGGGGGCTATACAGGGAACCCTGCCATTGTGTTTTGAACCACCAAGAGGGGAGTCTGAAAGCCTCCTTAAAGAGGGGAATAGGCGAAGTGGGTGATGGAGTAATCTGAGCCCAGAGCTTAGCACACAGGCTAGGGAATTCACTGAAAGGGACAAATTAGCTTAGACAATACCAGATCTTTTTCACCGGGGGGATAATTAAATGTTGCTTCATCAAAGGCGACAGTTTGCAAGCTGCTCTCCCCTGTAACTCTATCGCGTTCACCTCCCGAGCTGGACCTTCAGCATTGGCACTTCTGTCCCTTCTATCGCTATCGGGTGCATTTGATCACCACGGCCAGGGAGGGCTAAGGTTATAGACCTCAGGATGAGCCATGGCAATAGAGGGGTGACAAGTCGGGGGCCTTGCTTGGGAGGAAAAACTGGCTGGGTGGATGTTTAGGGATGGGGGTTGCAGGAAGGAAAGTCATAGAGGCTCTGATATCTTATTACAGTCCAGGCGGCCTTAGATCTCTGGAGGGGAAAAAAAACAACAACCCCAAACCACAGGCCTTTGTTAGAGCTGAAGTCGCTCTCCAGAAACACTGAGAACCAAAGAGAAAAAGGGAACAGCTCAAATTCGGCCTTAAATAATTAAAACTTGCAAAGAAACTGCCCTCACCTGCTTCCAAAACAGGGCTGGACAGAACAACCTCCTTCCAGGAGCCGCTCTGGGAACAAAGTCGGCACAGTGAACATCACAACGGCTGGGGGGAGGCCTGGCCTCAATGGGGCGGCTTGGCAGTGGGAATGTGCCACTACAGATGGGAGCCCCCATTATAACAGGGAAGTACGGGGCTCCTTTGCACTCTCCTCTGCTCTCTGGAAGCTTGGGGATAGCCAGGCCAATGAGAGGAGCAGAGAGAGGATTTCAGGGTGGGCTTGTTACTGTGTTCATGCCCAAACACACAGAAAGATGCTCGCACCTGTGAAACTGGGTGTTTGCAGGAAGTCCCTGTATGTACCTGCTCTTCCGCTATGGATTTCTGCCTGGCCGGAGTGTGTATGCTGGCTTATGCAGATAAGGGAGGCTGAGTGCTTGTGCCTTTGTGTACAGCTGTGCAGGTGGTGCAGCATAAGCATGGGCATGGTTGCACCAGGAGATGCACATATGTGCATCATGTGCTGTGCATGCATTAGGTACAGCTGCACCGGTACGATGTGTTCTGCGCATGTGTCTGGGTCCTGCGTGCATGTGGGGCTGCATTGTGTGGGTGGGTTAAAGTAACATCTGTGGGTGCGCATGGGCACAGACATGCCAAAACCTATACACGCAGCAGCCATTAGTCTGCCCAGCTCCTTTCTCCTTTGGACTGGATTCTAACAAGGGGGCAGACTGGCTCCCCCTGATCCCAACACCATTCAAACAGCAGGGCTGAAAGGTGTGACCTGAGCCTCCTAGAGTTTGTGTCTCTAGGAGAGACTGGGGAAAATGGGCCAGGGAGAAACACGCGACTGCAGAAACCACCGGGGCAGATCTTGCCATTGTCAATGGAGCTACATTGATCTACATCGGCTGAGGATCTGGCCAAGTGTCTATAGCAGCATACAGGGGGCACTCAATTTCACCCACCTAGCCTTGGTGGTTCTTCCCCCAGTATATAACACATCCTTGTTAGGCACAGAAAAACAGATCCCTGGAAATCAAATCACCCTCGAGGGGAAGGAAACAGTGGGTTTAAATTACAGGGGAATTAGGGTACAAGATTCCAAGCTCCTCCAAAATACTGGTGAGGCTCACAGGCCCGCCATGCTGGGCTCCAGGTCCTTCATCCCTCTTAACTCTTGGGCCACCCTCTGGGGTGCTCCTGCTTTAGTTAATCCTCAAACCTCTCCCCTGCCTCCACCAAACCCTGCATGTGAGGAGGGGCTAAGGCTTTGTTTTCACTGGACTGTAAGTCACTGCAATTGGGCAAGCCCCTAGTGTAGATCCACTTACACCAGAGCACAGTTATGCAAGCTCTACCCTGGTTGAAATCCCAGTGCAGGCAAGACACCGTGAGCCAGAAATGCCAGCAGGAGCCAGCGTGGGGGCGTGTTTAAGAGTGATATGCCTGCATTTCTCTTCCCTACTTTCAGAGTCTGAGGGTGTCACCTTCCTCCTGCTGCCGCTGGACGCTGATCTCCAGATCTCCTGCACAGCTGTCCGCTGAGCTACCCTCCGGGGTCATTGCAACTACCATGAGAGCTTCTCTTGCCAGCAACATCTCATGCACTGAAGGGCTGCTTAGCTACCCATCCCCTAGATCCCCTGCCCTTCCACTGAGACTTGGGACCCTTCACGCCTCTATTTGAAAACGATGCTGCCAAGTTAAAAATCATCCAGTCGTATATTAATAAACTAGACACAACCCGTGCAATTAACAGGGCCTGGAGTGACAATTGTTGTTATCACATGTCTAGTATGATAGCAATAGGAGGACCTGACCAAGATCAAAGTCCCAAGGCGCAAGGTGCTGCACAAATAGAGTAAGAGAGAAGCCCTGCCTCAAAAGCAGACAATTGAAATAGACAAGGCAAAGTAGGGGGTGGGGAAGCATCCTTCCCAAGGTCACACGGCAAGTCAGTGACAGAGCTGGGATAGCACCCTTGTCCCCTGAATCCCAGTCCAGTGCACTAGTCAATACCACAACCAGCTGCACCTGTTTTTTTGGTTTTCATGCACAAGCACAAGGAGCTGTTGGATTTTGCTCTCACACTGTTTTTACACTGGCCTCAATGGAGTTCACACCGCTATACCCCGGTGTCTGGGAGCCCATGATCAGCGCCAGTTGTGTTTGGATTCACTGAGGAGGAGCAGGGCAGTTCACACAATCCTCACCTGGGTGTCTGCACTAAAGCAGGGAACAATCTAGCCCAAAGCATTTATTCTCCTACAGAACCTATTATAGCCCTACCCCCCATTCTCCCTCTATAGGAGCAAATGTGGACTCCAGCCCTGCTGGAAAGCAGGACAAACAGAATCCCCAGGAACCAGAAGGAAGCCCACAGTCAAGATCTGCAATAGAGACAAGTGATTTTAGTGCTTCAGTCCTTATGTACCCAGCTTGTGATGCCTGGAAGGGGCCTAGTTCTCAGAACCTGTTAAGCACCTGCCCTCTGAAAATCAGGACCTGTTAGAGGTGTCTCAGCAGACCACCCAAAAACCACTGGGTGCTTCTGAAGAGCTTGGGTAAGCCCAAAGAAACCCAAGTTTCCTCAGCTGCAATTTTTTCTCTACAGGCATTTTGGGTGTTACTAGATTTTTGTTGTTTTCAGGGACCATTTATGGGACAAGCTAAAATAAGCTCTGGTCTGCTTGTGGCATTTCCACATCCACCTACTGAAGTGTCCTGGTCCAATGGATCTTGTGCTTTTTTGGCTCCCGGTGGCACTAAAAAGCCCATGAAGACTGCATATACATAGATAGGACACACAAATACATATACAGGGCCAGATCCTCCCTGGTGTAAACTGGTGGAGCTCCATTGCAGTGTCTTTACCAAGTCATTCGGAGCAGAGGACATTCAGAACCTCACAGGAGCAGGTCGATTGCACACGGGCCCATGGAGCGATGTCCATTTACAACAGCTAAGAACCTAGGCCATGAATACTAGTATCCATGCTCACGCTAACCAGGGCAGATGCGTGCTCACTCTCTCACACACACACAAATGAATTACTGTGGCATAACACCACGAGCTCTGAGAAATAAAGACTGTGCAACATCTCAGGAAGTGGATCCTTATTTCCCCACTTCTCTGTTTGTAAATGTGGTGTTTCTGTTCCCAAGGAGACAGGAGAGGCTCTGGTCTGACCCACAAAAGCTGAGCCCTCCGGGAGGAAAGACACAAGCATCCAGGGAAGAAGTCACCCTATGGCTCATGGTATTCAGTCTCATTTGGTGACGTACTGAGCACCTTCATCTCCCATTGATCTCAGTGGGAGTTGAGGATGCTCAGCCCATCACAAGTTGGGCCCTTATTCAGAAAGTTCAAGGCCAGAAGGGACCATTGTGAGCATCTCGTCTGTTTCTTCTTTTCACCAGGAACCATCGTTAGAGTC
This sequence comes from Terrapene triunguis, assembly GCF_002925995.2. Lineage (NCBI taxonomy): Eukaryota > Metazoa > Chordata > Testudines > Emydidae > Terrapene > Terrapene triunguis. The sequence continues at coordinate 3,959,311 of NW_020664661.1, read as the reverse complement.
ATTTCCACCATTCACCCTGGTGGGAACAGCTTCTGCTCTTCATGGCCTCGTGATGAGAGCATGGGACAGGGCCCCAGGACATCTGGGCTCTCTTCCTGGCTCAGAAACACAATCCCTATATGGTTTTGGGCAATACATGCAATCGCTTTTCTGTGCCTCAGTTTCCCCATGCTTAAAATGGGGATAACACACTTCCCTTCCTCCTAGAGTGTTGGGGAAGTTTCATTCATTAACATTAGAAAAGTTCTTTCAGAGGCATGAATGACAGACTCTAATGAAGTGCATGGTATTATCAGTTGTATGCTGCGCCAGATGTCATGGCTAGAATGGATTTTGCTCTCTGCCATATGTCACTGAATCATTTCTGCTTTTTGATGTACTCTCTAGTTCCCAGCTACCAAACTGAGATCAAACCCTGGGGTGCTGAGACCCTGGGCTTCTGGTCAGTGCGTCACAGAGATAGGAGTTGTGCTGAATTCACGGTCAGGGGTATTTACATAGCAGGTTTTACTTTGGCCTCATGTCTACTGGAATAATGCTGGCTGTGATAACACCTAGCTCTTCATCAGCAGAGCTCAAAGCACTTTACAAAGGAGGGCAGGATCATCATCCACATTTTGTAGCAGGGGAAACTGAGGCATGAAGGTGACGTGACTTGTCCAAGGTCACCCAGCAGGCCAGGGGCAGAGTTAGGAACAGTCCCCAGAGTCCCAGTCCTGTGCTCTATCCACTAGACCCACACCTCTGTATATTGTAACTCCCTCTCAAGCTCCCTTGGTGTCACTCACACTCTCACAACTTTATTGCGCATCGTGTGCTATTTGGTGTTTTCTTAAAGCCCGAGCCCCTGGGGCCATGTGCTTTCCTGGGACAAGAAAAAGGCATTTTGAGCCCTCCTGGCTGCAGTGACAAGCCCGAAAACATGAACCCTCAAGGCTCCAAACCCAGAGGGCAAATAAAAAGGACCCTGCATTTACTATTCATTTGTAAATCTCATCATTTTGAAACCCAATCTCTCAGGATTTTGGGGACCTGACTCATGAGTTTTGAACACTTGGGGCTGTCCATGATTTTCCTAATCAGGAATGCCTAGCGGATAGACCACTGGACTGGAGTCGGGGACCTGGGTCATAGCCTTGCCGCATTCCTCCGAGCAGTTTATAGCCCTATTCGGAAGTGCTTCTAGGAGTTTCTTTATATCAGTCAAAGTTAAAGAGAAACAACGCTCTCCATGGAGCAGCCCACTGGAAGAGGCAGCATTCCATGTGGTCAGAGTCCTCTGTTTATTCAGACTTAGAGGGCTAGGGACATCCAGCCAGTCGAGCAATTGGATTGCCTTAACACGCCTTAGTGCTTTATAATATCTGCCATTCTCCATGCTTGAGTCTGTTTCTGATGCGTGCCATATTCGGTGGTTATACTGCCATGCTTTCCCGGGCCCTTTCGATAAATGCTGCCTTCTGTCTTGCTTAGTTAATGGTTAAAGCGGTTGCCATAGCCTGCCAATGCTCTTTGGTTGTACCTTTCTCTTTGCCATGGCTGCAGCATGCGTTCCCCTCGGAGCCACCTCTGGCCCCCGGCACACATTCCACCCAACGCCTGTGGAAGTGTACAAAATGTCAACCTCAGCGTAGTTTTTAACCTGGAGTGATAGCTTTACTGATTTGCCACTTTACTACTCTTGTTAATGAATTTTTAATCTTCTTAATGACATTAAACACAGAAAGTAATTAAGGAAAACAAGTTTGAAACTGCTGACTTAAACCCTTTATTCAGAACTATTTAATGTAGAATTAATTTGATTTTGCCCATTATTCAAATGAACGCATTACCTTCCCATGCATTGGCCTCTTTTTTATTATTTTTTTTGTCTTGTTTTATTAAATATATCATATAGAGGGTTTGTCCTTTCTCTGGGATGCAGCCCGAAGGGTTCTACTTCCTGCTGATGGGGAGGGCCAGCCCGGGGCATCACTCACGGGTCCTGTAAAGTCTCGCTGCATTAGGGAGTCATTGGTGATTCGTAGCCAAGGTAACACGCAAAATACCAAGTCACTGCCAACTGTTCGCCTCGCAGGGAGAAGCTCGGATTCAGAATTAGCTCGGCTCTGCTGAAATCAGCAAAGCTGATTCACACCAGCTGAGGATCTGGCCCATTCTTTACAAACCACTGGGCCTCCCTTCAAGAGGCAATATATGTCAAAAGCATCTGACATGTACCAGCTATAGAGACTGAGCTGTATCATTCTCTCTCTAAAGACCAGGCACATGCTGCTTGAACCCTTGTAGACACCAGGAGCCAGAATCGCAGTCTCACCAGAATCAACCCTTCAGTGACACTAATGCAGGGATGGGCAAACTGCAGTCCATGGGCCGCTTCCGGCCCATCAGACGTTTATACACAGCCCTCGAGCTCCCGCCGGGGAGCGGGATCAGGGGCTTTCCCTGCTCCGCCTGTCTGGCGCTCCCACCGGGGAGCAGGATCGGGGGCTTGCCCCACTCCGCCTGCCCAATGCTCCCCAGCCCCTGACTCACAATTCCCTTGATGAGCACCATATTCCGGCACGCAGAGCCACACTGCACAGGCGTGACTTCACCGCGCTGTTTCCGGGATTGGAACCCCACCCCTACGCAGCAGCCGCCTCCCCCACGCAGCAGCATGCCCAATCTGCTCCCGGTCTTCTACGGCCCCACCCTCGAGAGCCTCAAAACCACCCAGGACTGCACCCATCTCAGCTAGGGTGCCTCTGCCCGTGGCGGTGCCTGGTACGGCTGCCTTGGTATCACTGCCAGCAGGGCTCCTAGGAGTCCCCGGTACCGTCCCTGTAGACCCCTCCCCCCGCGCCACACCCCATTAGTCCCCCTCCCCCTACCTTGGTAACATTCCTTATAAAGCCCCCTCATGCTACACCCCATAGAGCCCCCTCCCCCCATCAGGCATTCATGGTCCATCATACATTTCCATACCCAGATGAGGCCCTCAGGCCAAAAAGTTTGCCCACCCCTGCACTAATGGAATTATACAGAGGTCAGAATCTAGCTCGACGCTGCCATACAGCTGATCTTTTCTTTTTCCATCTTGGCTTTTCTGGACCTACATAATTGTGGGACTCGAATACATTGCTGCCCCTTTGGCCCAAACAGTTCGCCAAAATTCGGGCCTTGCAGGGTTGTTTCTGTTAGGATGAAAAATCGGTGCTAGGAGATGGGTCTGTTCTCTGTGTCACCTTGTTTATTTGCAAAAAAGATACACAAAGCTCGGTTTCCCCCAAACACTGTAGAAACAAACAGCAAAGAGTTTCCTTGCTCAGAAATCCCCACGTCTGCCACTCCAGCAAGCTCTGTCCCCAAGAAGCTTCCTCCCAGAATCACACTCCTAATCCTTCTTTGGCTTTCTGCCTCCAATATGCTCAGCCTGCAGCTGATAAGCTAGCCCCTGCATTTGCACCCAGGGTAACCACTCCATCCATATGGCTTTGCTCTGACTTGCTACGTGGCCTAGTGCCTCAGGCAGCAGCCCCACTGTCCCCAGCTGGTTCTGCTACATAAAGGGTTTTGGTTGCTCCATCTCTTGAGGATACTTGGGACATCCATTGGCTTTAATGAGGTCTGCGATTGCCTTTGGATCCAAGTCTCACCTCATGGCAGCCAGTAGCACCTTTCACCTTGCACTGTATAAAAGAGCACCCTCTTATGCAGTGCTGAATATTCACTGATCCACTTGACCTGGAAAGAATCCAAAAGATGAAGAATCGTAATAGAAATACACACCCAGCCCTCCATCAGATTTGAGCATGACTGGATATGGGAACTGAAATGTAATGCAGTGGTGTTGTTGTAAGGCAGATAGTTTACCTGCAACCAATGCAGATAGCTAGGCAGGTGCTACAGGTGTTAAATAGTTACCATTAGAAGACTCCCTGAATAGAACTGAAACATCCTGAGAACTGCATGGAAAATGTTCATTAAAATTATATCTGTCTCCAAAATGCTCCTCAGACTGGTTTATTCAGGAATCTACGTCTTTAATGTTCCATGGAGGCATCTGTACCATGGCATGGCCATCACAGGAGATCAGACCTGTAGTACCAAACACTTGATACTCTGCCACTTGTGCTAAAGCAACAGAAACTCTGCTAGTGGCCCTATCAGCGAATAGCTCTTAGCCCCTCTGGGGTTTGCCACTAGAGGAAGACATAGTTACATTCACTAAGAGACTGATTCAATGGCCAATGAAATTAACAAGACTCTTTCTATGGATTTGGATGTGTGCCGGATCAGGCCCAAGCCAGGGTGTTAAACTTGCCTGCAGAATGTAAAACCTGCTTTAACTCACCATGTGTGTTTTCTTCTTCAGCTGACGTGATTAAAAAACAAGGAGGAACAGTGAATATTTGGCTACATTTTGGCCACAAGATGTTCCACAAATACCACCTCTACCCTGAGTATGATTTATTCCTATCTGATATCAGAGTGACCAGATCTGTGCAAGAACTTTTGAGAGGATATCCATATTCTTCTGTGCAGGAGCTTAGATGGCCCTCATGACCATAGTAACTATCCACCTCATAGTCAATAACAGTCTAGCTTAACACCACTCCCAAGGGGCAGGGAGCACTGGTTTCCCCATGTAATGGTAAACTGAGGCACAGGGTAGCTAAAGGGACTCACCAAAAGTTGCACAACAGCTGAGTTGGGAACCGAACCCAAGACTCCAGAGTGCCCTAGGTACCAGCCCATCCTTCTTCATCCCCTTCAGCCTGTACCAATGGTAATAGCTGTGTTCTTGCCCTAATGCAACTCAAAGTCACTACAGTACCTTTGTGTCTGTGTGTGTGCACGTGCACACACACACACATGTCCATAGCCAGAGCTTCACTACAAATAATAACTCACATTATACACAGAACTATTTCAGCATCAGAGCTTCCCGTGGTCTCAAAGCACTGCCCAGTCTGTTCTTACCCAGTAATGGAACTTCAGTAACTTGTAACCCAATGGGACAGCACGGTTCCATATTTCTTTTAATGCCCTTTCACCAGAGGTCGACCCACCTCTGACATGTCTATTTTGTTGGCCTGCTCTGTGCCCCTTTGCCACCCAGCCCACTTAGTCCTTGCCCGTGTGTGCAGCATTGACAAAATATTCTCACTGTATGTCTGGCATTCAGCTGCTACCCATGCTGCTGTGCTGCGGGGGCAGGGGATGCATGGCCATGATCTATGCCGTGCCCTGCAAAGACACAAAGCAAGGCAGAGGAGAGAAGGAGAAAGAAATGGGGCCTGCCAGGAGACATGAACAAAGAGGAGCTTGTCCCCGGGGCTGAGAGAAGGATAGCTATGAGGACATATTGGGAGACATGGGGGCTGGGCTGGCTGTTTCCGTAAGCATCAGAATGAGAAATATGCTCAAAATCCATGTACAGCAACACCTTTCACTGAGTTACTGTCATGCATGTGCTGGGTTTGTGTTCCCCATGGAGGAGCTCTGTGTGAGTGCCCCATCTGGGGGTGCTGGGTGAGCTATGTCTGCCCCATACATGTGCCCTGTCTGCCTTCAGTGTTTGTGCCATGTGTGTTGCGTTTGCCATAGCAGCAACACACACTGTTTGCTGTGTGTGATGTGTCTGCTGCGTGCATGGTGGAGATGCCACATCTGCAGGGGGTGCCGAATGCTCTGCTGTATGCACGCACCAGCCGTGAGTCCGGTATGTAGTCCTTATTGTCTGCAATGTGTGTGGCATGTCTGTTGCATGTGCCAGGTTTCTGCTACACGTGGGTAACATGTGCATCATGTTTACTGTGTGCACCCATGATGTATACCATTCCCAATGCGCTGATGTGACTATGTGCATTGTCTGCTCTATGTGCCTTGTCTGTACCACGCATGCACATCTACTTGACATGTACATACTGTGTGTGCTACCCATGTACATGCTCTCTACCTGCCACATGGGCCTCATGTCAATTGCAGGTGCTGTGCAGGCTTCCCTTTATATATCCCATGTCCACCCCATGTATTTGTTTCATGTGTGTCATGCATGTACCTTCTGTGCTACTCCTGCCATGAGTGCTGCTTGCTTGCTCTTTATCTAATGTATGTTACGTGTCCACCGTCCATGTGTGTCAGGTCTTCCATGTGCCAGGAGGGCAGCGAGTACCCTGTGCTGGATCCATCGAGTGTGCTCCAGGTATGCTGTGTACCCCCATGAGCCTGCTGTCTGCACTGGTACTTCACTCTCACCTGCAGCTTTATAGCATCATTCTCTAAACCTGGGCCCGGCCCCTACCATGGTGATGCCAAGAGCTCTCTGGAAATCTATGCAGCCAGCGGAAAGACTCTCTCTCACATTCATCCTTTGCCCTAGGAGATGGGCTGACCCGAGACAAGTTGGGCAATTCCATTCAGGGCAGGGGCATGGCTGGGACTCTCTGTGAACTATTCAGTGCCAGGTTCTGGGGGAAGGATGCCAGTATGCTCAGATAAGCCCTAGCCATGGTAGAGTTAACCAGGAGAGGGGGGAAATACCTGGGGGAAGGGAGAGAAGGATGAAGGTGAGGGAAGGGGCCAGACCCCCGGGGCTACTGCAAATGTCTAGCCACTGCCTGGGCCTGCAAAGGTGCCCTGCTGCTCCAAGGGCACGAGCCTGCGCTCCGTCTCCAGCGTGCCTTGTTTGAAAGAATAACCCTCCCTCCATCCTGGGCGCCGATAAAAGAGGCAGCTCTGCAGGCAGCACTCAGCTGTGGCAAGCTGCCGACTTTCATTTCTTTTTACTACTGACTTTGTCTCTCTCTCGCCCCTTCCTCCCATTCTGGGGACTTTATGGGCTGAGACGCCAGAAAGCGGGAGCTGGCGCCAGCCAGGAATCCCAGGAAATTCCCAGGGTTCTCTCTGGAACCAGGACAACTCACACAAATGCCAGCAGCATCCAACACAATTCGAATAGAGATACTGAAGCCTTGCTACACACCAGATACACACTGCCTGTCACTGCCATGAGGAGGCGCTGTCACGCCACCACACACCTGATACACACTGCCCATCGCTGCCAGGGGGAGGCACTGTCACCCCACCACACAC
>NW_020664661.1:3948553-3952221 GCF_002925995.2 Terrapene triunguis | reverse complement strand
CACTGCCCATCGCTGCCAGGGGGAGGCACTGTCACCCCACCACACACCCAAATACACTGCCCATCGCTGCCAGGGGGAGGTGCTGTCACCCCACCACACACCTGATACACACTGCCCATCGCTGCCATGGGGAGGCGCCGTCACCCCACCACACACCCAAATACACTGCCCATCGCTGCCAGGGAGAGGCGTTGTCACCCCACCACATACCTGATATACACTGCCCATCGCTGCCATGGGGAGGCACTGTCACCACATTATACACCCAATACACACTGCCTGTCGCTGCCATGGGGAGATGTCGTCACCCCACCACACACACAATATACACTTCCTGTCACTGCCATGGGGAGGCGCTGTCACTCCACCACACATCGGATATACACTGCCCACCACAGCCATGGGGAGGTGCTATCACCCCATAACCCTAATTTAGGCAGTTGCAGTTCCATAGGCCCAGTTATACCAGGTCTGAAGTGGACCCTAAGACTGGAAGGAAGTTATGGACTTTCCTTACTAAGCTGTCATGCTAGCCCCATTACAGAGTCTTAGGCAAAACCCCTGCCTTTATCTAGATCATTCACTATTCGTTTTTTGGTGTGTGGGTGATTTCATTTCTTTGAAAACCCAATTTTCACTGGAAAAAATCCCAATGGAAATTTTTTAACAAGCTGTTGCGCAAACTCCGGTTCCCACGAACACCCAGGAAACATTTATATTAACCAGATTTTATTTTCCAGGTTGGTGAAAATGTTTCAACTATTCAGCTCAATTAGAGAAGGGAAGATTTTTCAAAATCTCAAATATTTTCCTAACACAGCAAATCCATTTCTCACCCTGCTCTATCCCCCTCATGGTTCTCCTCTCTTAATTAGATTGTAAACTCTTTGGGATAGAGACCATCAGTTTGTTATATGTTTGTACAGCTCCTAGCACAATGGGCCTGAGTTCTCCTAAGTGCTACTGTAATAAATAATAATAATAAACAAACATTTCTCTAACACCTGCCACCCAAGGATTTCAAAGCATTTGCAAACATGAAGCCTTAGCACTGCTTAAGGGTAGGTAAGAACTATTGTTCCCATTGAACAGATAGGGAAACTGAAGCACAGCGCGGTTAACTGATTTGCTAGAGGTCATGAAGAAACTTAGTGGTTGGTAGAGACAGGAAGAGGACGCACATCTCCGGACTCCCCTTCCTGTGCTTCAGCCCATCAGGAATCCTTCCCCCACAGCAAAGCAAACAGAAATGAATCAATATTGGCTGTATTGGGTGGGGGGTGACTGATTTGTGCAGGGATTGCAGCAGGGCCGGTCTTGAGATGTGTGAATGATCACTCCCTTCTAGTGGCTTGAAGCGTGAAGGAGGGTGATGTCAGGGCCAAAACCTTTCCTGGCAAGCCCAAGCAGGACCACCACTAGCCCTCTGATGGGCTGGCAGAGCTACCACTCTGGGGACCCAAAGGCCTTCGCGTCAGGTTTGAGCTTGGAGAGCTTCCTCATGAAGACAAACACCAAAGACATTAGCTCCGACTCCCTTGTAGCCCCAGTCTGTCCTTGTCCTTGGGCATGAGTCCTGGGGGGATCGTTCTGCCACCCACTCACATGGTCCAGAGAAATCACATTTTGAATTTTCATGTGCATTCATCCAATCAAGACACAGAAACATTAGCATGTGACTTCTCTGACTAATCCCAGCTAACCAACACAACTTGGTGGAGAACTTACAGCCTGGAGTGAGCTCAGCGGACCCGGCACTAGCCTAGAATCAGGTTCTCTTTCTGGCTCTGCCACTGGTCTGCTGGGTGACCAGGGGCAAGTCACTTTGCCTTTCTTTCTCTTCTCACATGTCAGCTATTTAGATTGTGAGCTCTTTGAGGGCAGGGACTTTCTCTTACCATGTGCCTACATAGACCCCTGCACAATGGGTCCCAGATGTCAATTGAGGCCTCTAGGTGCTACCATTAAATACAAACAACAATAATACCAAAGCGTGAATAGCTGCTAGTGAGTACTTGACACTCACAGAGAACACTTTGAGCTCAGTTGATGGAGTAAATAAAATTCAACCTCACTGATTAATTCCAAAGTAACAAACACCTATGAGGAACTTACGATCTGCCCACAGACATTCCCTGAGAGGAACTAGAGGCTGAATTTGATCTGATAAATTATTAGGTGCAAATTATTGACTCCCCTCTAGTTACCTTCCAATATCAGGAGCTGCTACAGTCCCACCTAGGTCCCACCAGCATACACGTGCACACATTTTATGATGTGTGTGCCTGTATGATATGATACACACATGTGTGTTTTATGACATACACATGCATGTAATTTATGGCACACATGCACGTATTGTATTACATCAAGTTTCAGTATTATGACATATGTACATATATTTTCTGACACACCGCATGAATCCTATGATATTTGTGCACGTGTTTTACAGTACACACAATTATGTATATTTGTCTTTGTATTTTATGACATACACTTGCACATATTCTATGACATACATGTGCATGTATTCTACAACACCCACATGTATGGATTTTATGACACAAATGTTTCTGTATATTTTGGCACACTCCTGCATGTATTCTATGACAAAGACATGCATGTATTCTAGGACACACATGTTCCTGTAGTTTATGACACAGGCATGCATGTATTCTAGGACACACATGTTCCTGTTGTTATGATACAGGCATGCATGTATTCTATGACACACACATGTTCCTGTAGTCTATAACACATATGCATGTATTTTTATATCCATGTGCACTTATCTGTTTTGATGTATGCTACTGAATTGGCCTCTTTCCTTGCAGGGTTACCAGCAAATAGATGAATAGCGAAACAGGATGGCAGATCACACCAGGAAACCAAATATCTTGGTATCTGTGTTTGTGTTTCATGTTCATGGGCCTCGTTTTGCCTCAAGGAGTCACTTGTGGGGCTGAAATACTGCAAGATCTGATCTCCTCTTGGTATTTCTACTAGCCAGGCAGTGAAATACCCTGAGCAGAACAGCTCTCACATTATTTCAGCTCCACAAAGTGCTCCCTAAGGCTACAAAGACACACAATAACTTGTGACACAGATGCAAATAACAGACCCCACATAGGGAACGATCCTACAAGCCCTTATGCACAGGACCAACCCTGATCAGCAGCCTGATTCTGCCACCCAGGCTCACGTCAGGCAGTATTTTAACACAGAAAGGGCAGAAAGGTCCTAACCAAGCTGAGTGCGGCTGGGAGAACTGAGCAGGGTCTAGGCAGGTTGCAGTAGCTGGACTGCTTTTCTGGGGAAGGGTTTGCACATCTGGGCCTTCATAGCACACAAATGATGAATAAATATCAAACTCGTGCATTCCCAGGGGTGTAAAAGAAAGAGATACATTCTGTTCTCATTTACAACAGTGCTACTCTAGAGCAGTGGTTTTCAACCTGTGGACTGTGGACGCCAGGGGTCCGCAGACTAGATCTAAGATTTACAGAGGGGTCCGCACCTCCACTTGAAATATTTTAGGGGTCTGCAAATGAAAAGCGATTGAAAACCACTCCCTAGAGCAATTCCATTGCTTTCAATGAAGTCATGCCAGACTGAAGCTGGTATAACACTGGTCTACAATTTTTGAGAAGTCGTCTGCTTCAGAGATA
>NW_020664661.1:3934721-3948153 GCF_002925995.2 Terrapene triunguis | reverse complement strand
CATTTTCGTTCTCAGTGACCCAGAATTAGTAAAGTTTGACTACATTTTATTTCAGAAGCATTTTGGCTGTAGAGCAGTGTAATGGACAGCAGAATTTGGCCCACACATTCAGTCCAGTTGCTACAGATCCTGTTCAAATTTACATTCTCAGCTAGTGTAAACTGGCATAGCTCAGTTGACTTCACTGGTGCTACACTGGTGTGTGCTAGCTGAGAATCTGCCCCTCTGATCCTTTTCCTTGAGCCATGCATTTGTTTCATATGGGTCACGGTGGCTTCCGATGTCAGGTTATTCATAGCCGGCTTGCAGGAGGAGAGAATGCCTAATGCTCTCTCCATGTGCAGGTGATCTCCCAAACACCTAGCGCTGTCATTTAATTAGTTTAATATGTGCAACAATGGTATCTACTACCCTCAGTGCCTTTCAGCTGCATGAACTATAGATGTCATCATAATGCACCCAGCAGCTAGCCAAGTCTCATCAAACGCAACTGGCAGTAAAACTCCCTGCCCCAACGACAATAGCGCCATCAAGTGCTCCCTCCCCCAAAGCTAGAGTGAACATACAAGGCTTAGAGCCTGCCCTGATGGTGAAGGACTTAGCCTAGATTGTTCCAAGGGTGGGTTAGGTTCCCAAACCGGGAGCCTTTCACAGAGAATATTCTACTGCTAGCGCTCTCTCTTAAATCCAGAGTGAGCCAGCCCCAGAAGCTTTGTGAGAGGGAAATCTAGTCTTTATTTTCTGTGGAAAAAATGCAAAGAAAGCAAAAATATTTCATTTTCACCTAACTTTTTCATGGACTTTGTATAAAAAAAAAAAACACTAAAAGTTTTGGGTTTTGTTTGTCAAAACCTGAACATTCTGGTTATTCGATGAAAATCAGAACTTTTGACAAAAATAAAACTTTTTCAACGACAAGTTTCTTTTTCATCAAAACATTGGGTCAAAAAAAGAATGCCAGTGTAAAATTTGCAACCAGGTCTAGCCATTGCTGACTACAATACAGCATGCAGGCCAGGGGCTCTCCACTAGGCAGGCCACAAGCCATTTTGGGTTCCCTAAATCAAATCTAGCTCCTTAAGCGCCATCCAGGCAGGCATCCAGTGCAAATCTCAGACCACCGGTGTCATGTGCTGTGCCCCGGACACAGACACAGCACTTAACTGATATGTTGTGAACCAGCTAGTTGCCAGATTGTCTGACGATGTTACCCCATGTAGAGCATACAGCTACTTTCAAAAATTTTCAGCAAAACAGTTTTCTGCCAAAAGTGCCATTTTGCTGAAATTGAAGGGTTTTTTTGATAAAATTACTGTAGAAAAAATTATTTTTGAAATGAAAAAAAATGCATTACATAAAATTTTGTTTAGGAAAACTGGAAATTGCATTTCAAAATGTGATTGTTGTTTCAAAGTTTTAAAAAACTGTTTTATTATTATATCATTTATTATTTTTTTATTATTTCATGACATGTCTGTAATAGTAATGAATAACATGGCATATCACATGTTAAGTCATGTCAACTTGTCATATTATGCATTACTAATACTGACAAGTCCCCACGTAATATGATATAATGTGTCATTATGTACTACTACTGAAAGGATATTTTATTTTTAAAATCATTAAGGGCAGCTGCTACTTAGCACAGATTGAAGCATCTTATCTTATTTTCAAATCAAAGTATCTCCTATTACTCTTGTGATTAAACGGTTTGAGATGTTGACCAAGACAAGAAGATTAGCGCTCTGGGTGCTAATTAGAGGAGACTCTATTTTGAATAGCCTAGAAAAAGGATTCCACAAACAGGAGTAGTTGTAGCCACATGGGTCCCAGGATATTAGAGAGACAAAGTGGGTAAGGTAATATTTTTTATTGGACCAACTTCTGTTGGTGAGAGAAACCAGCTTTCAAACTTACACAGAGCTCTTCCTGAAGAAACATCCCCCCTGAATTGGACTTTCATTGTGAAGGATTAGACAGCAACAGAAGAGAGTAGCTAGAGCAGCCTAGAACTCTAAAGCCTAGAGCAAAGCAGCCTAGAACTCTATAGATTAGAGTAGAGCAGCCGAGAACGCTATAGCCTAGTCTAGTCTACACCCTACAGCAGAACATCCTACAACACTATAACCTAGGGTATCTATCCACCCTATAGCAGAGCTGTATAGAACACTGTAGCCTTTATACTCCTGCTTAAATAGTCAACATAGTAAAATGGAAATGCCATTAAATGCTGTCATATTGATACCAGGCTGGGCACTCTCTCCCCTCCTCCCAGCTCTCTCTTTCTTCTCCTCCCTTTTTCTCTCTTGATCACGCTCCCTTCTTTTTCTTCCCAACCCTTTTCATCCCAGTCCCCCTGTCCCTGGGAGAAAAATGTTGACCCCTCTCCATGCCTACATGTCCACAGATCATTGCCCCATTGCTCCTGGGCCCTATCCAGTCCCCAAGTCACCATGGTTCTAATGCAGGGGGAAGGGAGGCAAATCAGTTCCTTCCAAGGCCTGGCTTGTCGTTTCTGTCTCATCCATAGCTCTAGGCTCCAGTTGTTCAATATGGACACCATCCTAAACCCGCCCTTCCTGTGACACAGGGGGCAGCCCCCAGTTGGAGCCAACCCTTCCCCGCCACCCTACGCACAAACGGCATTTCCTCAGAAACAAAGAGATGAGTTAATCTGTTCAGGCTGCAAATAAAGGAAACGATGGAAAAAAGAGTGTGAGAGAGAGAGAAATGATATTTTTCTCCTCCAGCAAAGGGGGCATGTTGGGGTGGCGGGCTGGGGGGGGGAGGGGAAGGAAGGTTGCTTTATTTTATTGATTTTAAAAAAACCACACACATACACACATATCCCAGAGGCGCCAAAAAGCACAGGGCAATGATTAATGTCCCCTCAGAAAAAGAAATTATATAGAATAAATTAAACTACTGTGGCAGCAAATTGAAAAATAAGGATGTAAATGAGGTTTGAATACTTAATATCTGAGAAGGGGAAGCTAGTCCAGGGCATGGTGAGAATGATGAGAAATTGTCACAGACCCTAGGTATTAACTCCAGGGGGAGACACTCGCTTGCCCAGTCCAGGAAACTCCTCCAGCGGCACCAGGCAGCATGCCAGTAGCAAAAACCCATTAAGGAACAGGGCATAGATCAGACACCAGGGAGGAGCCAGCTGCACCGCGGGCCTGATTCTGCTTCATACCACTGTAATGCTACTGAGTGCAGTGGGGTTCCTGACACGCCAGTGAGAGACCAGAACCAGGCCCAGGCATTTGAGATGGGAGTCCAGCCACAGAGGGAAAATTCCAGCCCATGTTCAAGGTACTCTGGGCTAAAATCAGGAAGGAATTAACAGGAGGGGGCTGAGGTGCAGAAGCATACTCCAGCCCCAGTCCAGACATGCCAAACCCACACAAAAAATGCAGAAATTGGGCTTATTTTTGGCTTAATTGGCTTGTGAGTTGGCTTGTAGCTTGTTGCTTGTTGTAGCTTGTTGTTTCTTTTTTTTGATCAGCTCCCGGCAAGCAGGGTCAAGGGGGGCAAGCAGGGTCAAGGGGCAACCAGGGGCAAGGGAGGGAGAGAGTTGGGGTGCACAGCGGGCCCACCACAGTCCCAGACTGCACGCCGGGGGGATCTAGGCACATAGAGTATTGGGGTTCTTAGGGACTGGCTTGTTTTGGCCTTGTTTTGAAATGGGATTAGCTTGATTTTGGATCCATTAGGAGGAACTTTGCTTCCATCCATCACTTACACCAGGGCAGGTGTCTCATGATCCAAACTGCTTCCAGACACAGGCTAACTTAGCTTACTCCTGGGTTGGCCAACCAGTATGGCTGGGGTAAAGCTGAGTGTAAATCACAGCTATACTGGGGGCCAGGTCCTTGGCTGGTGCAAATCGGGCTAGATCCATTAACTTTATGGCTACACCGATCTACATCAGCGGTTGGATCTGGCCCTAGGTAGGGAAACCATGCAGTACCATGCAGTACCAATGTCACTGGGAGCCAATCAATACGTTAACTGGCAGATACTGCCCCAATCTAAGAGTTGTTTAGAAGAAGGAACCCTGGGCCATAATCCCCAGCTGGTGTATATCAGTGTAGCTCCACTGACCCCCCAGCTGAGTCCTTTGTCAATAACCCCCATGAGGGAAGCAGCTTGTCTACTATGTAGGGAGCTGGACTGAGGAGCCAGTTGCAGGGCATTACAAAACCTTTATTGAACCTGCTAACTTAGGAACAATGCTGAATATCCCTATGTGTCAGTAGGTGGTGCACTCTCTATTAAGTAACTATGGGTGTTTGTACCGGTATCTATCTACAGATCCGGCACGGGTCCGGGAGTGAGACCTCGGGTTTGGTCCCAGCTCACGGAGTGAATCTCCGCAGCTCCTTGGGCCAGTCACTTCACCGTTCTTTCCCCCATGCTGAGAAGGGGACCAATCTACTGATCCTCCTTTGTAAGGTGCTTAAAGATCTAGGGCTGGACAGCACTAGGGATCTGCTAAATAGTACTAGTATTTATCAGTACCTTGGTATTGGCTGGTGAAGATTAGCCTGAATGGGGGAGGTAAGCAGAACGGTATTGCTTCTATTATCCACTGCCACATACAGCCAACGCTCAGTCTGTTTGCCATGGTGTAAGGCACAGATGAGAGATCCTAACTGGGGGTAAAAAAAGAAGACCCAGCGAAAGACTCCGTTGCAACTCAAGCAGCAGCTTTCCTTCCAACAGGGCTCAGGAACAAGGCTCCACTGGGGAGCTCAGAGAGCAAGGGTTGTTGAACCTGAAGACAACAAAGAGCCAGTGTGGTGTCCGGGTTGGACCAGGGCCATGTTTCTGTTCCCTGGGATGCTGATGGGAGGAGCCGTGTGGTGTGAAGGAGGAGAACCCCAGGAACCAGGGAGAGGAGAAACAAGAAGAAATTGAAATGAGAGAAGCCAAGCTGGTTAAAGCTCTGCGACCCCATTATTTGTACTGCACTAGCACCACAGAGCTCTCGTCAGGCCCAGGCCCCCTTGGTGCTAGGTGCTGTACAAATGCAGAACAAGACCCCAGTCCCTATTCCCAAGAGCTTGACACTGACTGACACCAGTTGAAGATCCAGCTCCTTGCGGAGTTTACCCAACCAATGAGGCAGAAGAAGGGGGCAATCACTGCCCAAAGAGGGCATGTGGGGGTTGACTGAGGGGCCACTAATTGAGAAAAGCTCCTTCCCCCAACCTTTTAGCTGCTTAACCTCAGGCATGGCCATTAACCTGACGCGATGGGAACTGAATATTCCCCAAATTGCCAGAGAGCTGCTAGCTCCAGCTTATTTTCTTTCCATCTGGCCAGGGTGGAGGAGAGGCTCTCCTCAGTTCACAGCTCAGCTGCTCTCTCTCTTTGTCTCCCGTCACTTCGGTCTCTTTCCCCCGTCCACTCTCAGCCTGGCTCGGTCTGCGTGTGTCCCTCGCTCTCCCCTTCTGTCGGTTTTGTTCATATATATTTAGTATTTATTTACAAGCTTGATTTTTTTCCCCTGGGAGTGAAGCCAGGCATGCCCAGAAATCCTTAAGATGCTATAAAGCCGCTGAGGTATAAAATGGAAAGTGCTTAGCCTGCCTGTACAGAAATATCTCACTGCGCCGCACTGGAAGCCACCGAAGCTGGGCACTGTAAATCTCATAGAGTTTAGCTTGTTTGTTTACGGCATGACGAGGAGCTAAAGAGGAAGAGAGACACTCTCGGCTCCCCATCAGGCCCCTGCACACAGTCCCCTTGCCCCCGCCCATTTACTGGGCCTCGCACACACAGCGTGGTGCAGACTCCCAGGAGGCAAAAGCCCAGCGGGCTTTGCTCCCCAGCCCATTCGTGTACAATGGTGTCGGCCACTGGTGTCTGTGATGGGCTGCTCCTCTGGTCCCCCCGCCCCAACAGTGCACAGCAAGGCAGGTTCTGGTAGCCCCGGGGCAGGCCTCAGAGGGGCTGAAAGGATCGCCTGTCTTTGGGACTGAGGGAAATGTCCTCTTCTTTCTAAGGTTAGCAGAGTCCCCTCTTGTTCTTTGGACCTGGTGTTTCTGCCTCAGAGTTGGCTCAGGGAACGCTCCGTCTTGGGTCGCCACCTTTCTGATAGATGGTAACCAGACCCCCGAGGCCCCAACCCCTTCTCCACCTCTTCCCCCAAAGCCCTGCCCACTTTTCCTCCTCTTCTCCCTGAGCCCCCACCCCGTTCTTCACCTCTTTGATCTCGCAGATTAAAAAAAATTGACATCAGGGCTTGTCAAATGGCTCCCAGACACACAAGCCGAAACCTAGACTGTCCGGGAGAAAACCGGGCCGGGGCAACCCCTAGCTCTGTGGCATCAGCCGCCTTCTGGCCAGATACGGGCTTACCAGAAATAACAGGCCAAGGCACCCCTGGACTTTAAGGAAGTCTCATAGGTGGTTTTAAACTCCTCTATAATTGGGCCCTACCCAGATCCAAACTCCTGCTGGTTGGATCTTCAAAGCCTGGTTCTGAATTCAAACTTGGCTCGTCTTGACAATGGGCCTGCCCCAGACCCCGGGATTCAGCTCCTACCCCTGCATTCTGGTAGAGCTCCAGTCCAGACCTGATCAGAACCTTCCGTGTGGGCCTAGCTGTGCTCCAGGAAGCACCTCTGGTTCACTGTCGCTGCTGCAAAGCACTGGGATCCACGGGCCAGTTCTTGTGCCGCCACATGGGGGAGGGATAGCTCAGTGGTTTAAGCATTGGCCTGCTAAACCCAGGGTTCTGAGTTCAATCCTTGAGGGGGCCACTTAGGGAGCTGGGGAAAATCAGTACTTGGTACTGCTAGTGAAGGCAGGGAGCTGGACTCAATGACCTTTCAAGGTCCCTTCCAGTTCTAGGAGATAGGATATCTCCATTAATTTATCTGCTGGCTGAGAGACTGGAAAACTGAATACGATCCAGACTCCTTCATCCTAGGCTAGGCGTGGCACAGGCGGCTGAGGGAATTAGGCTCCCAGATGCCACTGATATCCAATGGTGCCTAACTCCCTTAAGTCCCTCTCAAAATCCCAGTCTGATTTCCTGAGAATTCCCTTGTTGGACTCTGTCCTGTCATGGCTCATGGAGCAAGCAGGGAGGTGGAAAAGCATAGGACCATCATCTCTGCCAGATCATTGCCCCCCTCACAGCTGATGCCCTGCCTCAGATATGGCCAACACCTGCGGGCTTCAGAAGAAATGGAAAGAGGAAGTAACTCGAATAGGATCCCAGGATTAGGCCTCAGAGACAATTCTAGGCCACAAGCTCCTTCCACAGCTGCAGCCCTGAGAGCTGGAAACACCGTGCTTCTCCTCATGGCCTGCTGCTTGTGGATAGCTCTGCTGGCTCCCATGGAAGGGGAACCCCCTTGGGATGGGGGATGCTACTTACACGGCAAAACAGGGATAAGGATGTACGAACGGCCATACTGGGTCAGATCCATGGCCCATCTAGTCCAGTGTCCTGTCTTCAAACGGTGGCCAATGTCAGGTACTTTGGAGGGAGTGAACAGAACAGGGCAAATATCAAGTGATCCATCCCCTGTCTTCCACTCCCAGATTCTGGCAAACAGAGGCTAGGAACACCCAGAGCATGGGGCTGCATCCCTGACCATCCTGGCTAATTAATGGACCTTCCTCCAGGAACTTCTCTCAATCTTCTTTGAACCCAGTTATACTCTTTTCAATCTCTGTCACCTCCACCACTGCAGCTTCTTTAGACTGGGCTGAGAGCCCACGGGGGGGGGCACTCCATGTGCTGGGGAGGTTGGTGGGGGAGGTCAGTGGGCTAGCAGTGTCCTCCCTCTGCCTGGAAGGAATGGGAGCCTAGTCGGGATTGGAGGATGTTCCTCCCACCATGCTGGAGCAAGGGATGATGCAGAGCTGGTGGCATCCCCTGCTACATATAGAGCCTTAGAGAGTCAAAGATTCCCTGGCCACTGGGATCACCCAGTCTGACCTCCTGTGTAACACAGGCCAGCGACTGCCCCACAGTAATTCCTGTTGAATTAGACCATACCCTTTAAAACGAAAAGGGGGTGGAGGGCAGGGAGAATCACATTCGAGAAAGATGGTTGTCTCCTGTTAGAACCAGCCAGGGCAAGGAGCCAGGTCAAGGTGGGGTGTGGGCTCTCCACTGCCATCGCCCTAGAGCAAATGCTAGATACAGAGTCTCTGCCAGGGGCATGTAGTGCGGGAAACACCATCAATGAAGTATGGGGGGCTGGGCCCTGGGGCAAGCGCTGAGGGCTTGTCTCATGGCTTCCCCGTGACTGTAGAAGCAGGCATGTGAGGTGCCCACAAGGCACCTGGGCAACTGTGCAGTGATGGGCAAAGGAGCAAAAATCCTTCCTGACCTCTGTGGCAATCAGCTGATGCCCTGAAGCATGGGAGCAGGAGGGACAGTAGACTAAAACAACAGGGGGAACCATTTCCTAAAAGCATCAGGAGGCTCCTCCCCCGATCTCCAGCAGGAAAAATAACCCTGAGCTCCTGCCACATCCCCATCCCCCAAACCGGAATGTCTTAGGGAACTTTTCCCCAGGACATGGCAGGACATTCTGCTTCCCATTGTAGCCGGCAGCTTGAATGATTCTTTTAGGTGCCTGCTGGGAGAATGGGGGGGAATTGGCATTTGTTGCTGTTCTCTGACCTGCTCATGGAGGATTGACTGCCAGGATTTCTCTGTTTGCTAGACACAGTGATTTCCATCTTGAGCAAAAGATGTAGCAGCAGCGAACCCTTACAGAGCGCCTTCCCCGAGCCAGATAATTAACAAGATGGGTTCATGCTGGATGGAGATGGGAGGGGGAAAGGAAAATATACATTTTTCTGATGCAGAGATTATTTATATCACAGTAGCATCTGGAGGCCCCAACCCAGCTCGGAGCCCCATGATGCAAGGCCCAATAAAAACACATAGTGAGACACGTCCCTTCCCTACAGAGCTTACAGTCAAAAGGCAGAATCATTACCCCCAATTTACAGATGGGGAATTGAGGCCTGGAAAGGTGGAGTGACTGGCCCAAGGTAAACCAGACATTTTGTAGCAGCGCTGAGAATTGAACCCAGAGTTCCTGAAGCCCAGACAGTACCTTAGCCACAAGCCCAGCATTCCTCACTCACTGGGCCCAGCCACTTGGAAATAAAAGTGTTGGTGGCCATGGTGAGTTTTGCTAAACACCAGGCAGGCTGGAGAGATGGTCACAGGTCTCTTTGCACCTGATGACTGGCCAGCAGGTGAAGTGGAATGAGACAAGAAGAATGTTTGGGTCCCACATACAAAGACATCAGAGGGTTTTGCAGGGACATCCAGGAGAAGGTCCCAAGCAACAAACCAGGAATTCTTCCCCAAATCTACGTAACCAAATGTCACCATGGAGCTTCTCTGGAGCCCCGGGCCAGGTCTCCTCTGCATAAATGGAGTCTGCTGCAGCCCCCTGTGATTGGAACTGGACGGTGCAGCCCCTAGAGATGATAGCTCCAAGCATGCAAGGCAGTCTGGAGGCTCGTCTCGAGGGAGCATTGCATGCTGGGCCTAGTCCTCTCCACAGGTTGCTCCACCCTGTGGCAGATGAAGTGACCACAGCCTGCTCTATAGAAATCCGTGGTGCGCACACGGCCACTCTCACACTCGACTTCCCCCAAGCAATTGGAGTCCATAACCCAGCTGATCAGATTCCTTCCTTAGAACAGGAGCGTTCATGTGCCGTGAGCCCAATGCAGCTAGCAATGGCTAGGAAGACTATGGAAACTATTTCACTGCCATCACCAAAAACCCTAGGAAAGGTCATTCTTAGTCCCCAGCAGAGCAGGAGAATTCTCTAGTTATATGGATTGTTCAGATGTAACTATGCAGTAAAGCACTGTAAGAAGATAGTATCTATCTATTGCACCAACCAGTGTGTTTGCACTCCCTCCCTTACCCACATAGATCTAGGGAGACAGGTCCATTTATCCCTCTCCCCAGATATGTGTACAGGGAGTGAATAACTCACTATGAACAGTGGTGGATTCCAACCCTTCTGTCGCATGTTATGTTTAGAAGCCCTTTTAGGCTTGCAAGACAAGGGGGAAGGAAATGGGAGAAATACGTGAGAATCATCTATAGGGGGTGCCAGCTGGCCTGCAAAGCAGCCTTTTGGACAACACTGAGGTGTGCGAGAGAGCACCCTGCAGGAACATAGTTGCTTCACAGATCTGAGGTGGGTCAGATGTATCAACCGCTCACCCTTTTGTCAAAGGAAGCAGAGAGAATACAAACCTGAAGTCCAAGCTGTGAAGGCATCTTTCCACCTATGTACATTGGCAGGAATGGAGGCTTTTTGTAGGACCCACGGAATTACAAAGGAGAGGCACCTTTTTGTCCTGACCCCTGTGAGTGTAAAGAGGGGAACCCAAGCCCAGCCACCAGGATAACACCCTCCCACACTGCAAGGAGGGGTTATTGCCTTGGCATCTTTCCTTTTTTCTCATGACAACTTCCTGGCCTTCTCTTTCAGGAGGCAAGGAGGGGGCTGGCATGAGGAGCCGGGCCTGAGACAGCTGCAGTAAAAGGGATGCTGCAATCCTAAATGCCCTGTGCGCTCTACATATTGTGGGAAAAGCTGTTGCATTCATCAATGTCAGACGCAGAGTTTGAATAAATTTGAATGCACTCAAGCGTGCTGCCTGCAGTTTTCTATAATATCACTTTCCAGTTTGAATATTTCTCTGACTTTTTTCAAATTTCTTTTTATCCACCAGTTTTTCCTCCCCTGCCTCTCCCCATCCTCCCCTGTCATTGTGCCCCATCCTCCCACATCCACGGCACAGGCACCCGGGTCGCAAGGCTGACTTGCGAGCTTCCTTGCAGCAGTGCCCAGCTGGGATCTTGGCATTGTGAACTCTCTCCTGCTGAGCCAGTGAGCCCACAAGACGTGGGAATCGGATTCTGGTGCGAGCAGAAACAAAGGCTCAGGTTCGCTGGTGGGCAGTAGGTACAGCACGCCATGACTGACAGAAACTTAGAACCCACCTTCCAATCTGCCAGTCACACCAGCCAAGCATGGCGGGCACCATCCTGTCGGGTTGAACGGAGTAGGGAGACGTGTCCATTAGCTAGTGTTACAATGGGTATTTTGGGAGTGGGGTCTAGTGGTTAGAGCTGGAAGGCAGGGGAGTGGATTCTGATCCCACAATGGCTTCCCATGGAATTATTCCTGATTTGCACCAGTGTAAATGAGATCAGAATCAGGACTGCTTTCTATCCCTGGCTCCCAGTGCAGCCTTGGGCCTCTGTTTCTCCCACCTGTAATCTGGGGGCGATACTGAGAAGAGAATTAAGCAGTGCTTTGAGATCCTTGAGCGAAAGGAGGTAGGAAGGCACAACACATTGTTAGTTACCATATGCATCAAGCCATGAGAAAGAGCCATCGTTTGTAACCCATCTTTGGCCACCTCATTTTGGGGTTGTTTCCTTGTATTTTTGGTGGGCGAACAGAAAATAGCTTGAAATGATCACAAATGGAGGTGGCACCAGGCAGAAGCAATTACCTGCTCTAGCCCTTTGCCCAGGACTCTGGTATCCCAGGGAGAAAAGTGGCGGATGTGTGTGTTTGGGGGACAAGGGAGGGGAGGAAGGCGTCTGGGGGCAACAGGGAATGAAGGGATCTGGCTGCTAGTATTGAGAATTCACTTCTCTCCCTTGTAGTGAAAACTCTATGATCTTGCGACTAACCACTTTCCCCTTTCACTGTTTTTGATTTATATCCCATTACTTCGCCTGTTTGTGCCTCGCAGACATGAATTTTTTCCCTGACATCTTCTATGCAGCAGCCACGTCAAATGCCTTTGATAAAATAATAGTGGTAAGACGTTTGCATGGCTGTTTTTATGTTTCCGGGGATATAGACATCAATTAAAACTCTTCATACAATCTGATCCGTCGTTATTAAAGGCATTAATACCGGCACGCCCCTCAGATTAGGGGCTGCTCACCGGGCGATGTGGGAAAGCCGATAACATTGTCCGCACATGTCCCCTTTCCACTGAGCGCCCCGAGGGACACGGCCCAGAACGCGGCTGGCGCGGGCCATTTAAAGCCACCATCAGCAATGATTCCATGCTGCGCCAAACTGGTTCACAGGGGAGCAGACAAAAAGGGGTGCAGACAGCAGCAAAACACAGTAAAGCCGTATCAGCTGCGTTAGTGTGTCCTTGAGTAATAACAATAATAATAAATATTAGCTCTGCCACTAACCTGCTGTGTGTGACCTTGAAATAAATAGTAACAATAAAAAATAATAATAATGATTGCACTGCTACTTATCTGCTGCGTGACCTTGAATAATAATAGTAAAGCATTACTGTTAGTGTTTAATATGTGCATTGTGGAAGCCATAGAGGGCCCGGCTGAGATCAAGGCTCCATTGCGCTAGGTGCTGTACGTATGCATAGTAAAAGTGTGCACAGTCCCCGCTTCAAAGGGTTTACAGTCTGAATAGACATGACAGACTAGAAGAGTGGGGGGGGGGGGGGGAACTGGGGCACAGAGAGAGGAAAACATGACCTTGGGCAAGTCCCAGCAGGTCAGAGGCAGAGACTATTATTATTTAGTTATAATATTGCTATTATTAATTTTGATAACAACTTCACACCTATGGAGTGTTTTTCATCCAAAGATTACAGAGCAAAGACAGTATCATCTCTCATTGACACATGGGGAAACTGAGGCATTTTGGAAGCAGGCTCATTGTGGAGCAGCCGCTGCGAGCCAGCACATGTTGTTATCTCCAGTACGCCACACCACCAACCCAAGCGCAGGAAGGAATCGCTCTGCACAGGCTCAGTGATATTAAAAGGCTGGTGCTGTTGTGTTTCCCCACTGCATGGGCATTTCTCAGAGTAGATGAGCTTCCTCCCAGAGTAAGGACAACAAGCACCAAACACAGAACAAACGTCAAGTTTCCTCCAGAGAAAGAGCCTTACTCCCAGTGCCACGTTCTGCAGCTGAGCTGGAACACAAAGGGGCAGCTGCCCCATAGCCCCGTCCCCCAGGCCGGAATGGAGCAGTACACAGGGACGACGTGCCCTTTCAGCTACTAATGACCTGTCCCAAAGGCACCAAAATTCACTTTGTGCTGCACTTTCATGGAACTCATTCATATGGGACGCCGCAGGACACCCTGGTATAGTGAGGAAGCTGGTAAAGTCTCAACTAATGCTATGACTCCTCTTGGTAAGGCAAGTTCTAGATCTGGACACACTTTCCTTCCAACCAATATCGTTTTTAATTTATAGCACCTCTTGCTGGGGAAACCTGGACTGGGGTACACTATCCCCACAGCATCTCCACACAGCCACTACTCCTGCTCCATTCCCTATATCCCCAGTGATTCTGCTCCATTCCCTGCAGCACCTCCTGCTGGGAGAGACTGGGACT
>NW_020664661.1:3923031-3934711 GCF_002925995.2 Terrapene triunguis | reverse complement strand
GGGACTGGAGTAGCTGTGAATTCCCAGCTCCCCACAGACTGTTCCACTACCCCCTTTGCTACAGCACCCCCACGACAGCCAGTATTCTTGCTCTATTTCCTATAGCATCTCCTGCTGGGAAAGGCCACACCTGTGATCTCCCCCTAGCTAATACTCCTGCACCATTGCTCTGAGACGGGAGAGAAAAGCCAGTCTTTGGAAGGAAATCTCATTTCTCTGTATCTCCATTCAGCTTGGCGATGGTATTTGGGAAACCTCATTTAATAGGTGTTGCTTTTCAGGCTACTGCTGCCTCCACTGGGTTTACTTTAGTTCAGGCTTGGATTGGGAGTCCCAGAAAGAAAGGAAAGTGGGCAGGGGTCAGGGAATAACCCCTCAGCCCACTCTCATATTAGAGAAATCCCTCTGCACAAAGGCAGCGCTGCAATTGGTGGGGGTCTTGGGTGGAATCAACCTGAGAGCTACCTCCAATGGGTAAAGGTGGAACCAGGGTCCTGAACCCCACAGCTCCCTGATCACGCCTTGTGCTTGAGGCCTGGCTCTGAGACAGACACCGGCAGAGACAAACCAGCCCCAGCCCCCTAACCCTGAAGAAGCAGGTGGGGGGGTTATGTGGCCTGGGGTGGCTCCTACATTGTGGTGTCTATTTTGAGGCCCGGTTTCCCTTGCTCAGGGGAAGCCAGGGGGAAGCTGTGTCTCCGTGGCGCACAGCAGCCCTGGCTGGGTAACGGTGCAGAACGTAAAGTGTTGTCTATTAGGTAGGAGACTGGTTAATACAAAGAGTTGTTGGTAATAACAATGTCCTTTCAGCAGTGACAGAGACAAAGTACCTGCGAGTGGCGTCTCCCACTGCGTGCAGCGCCTGATGGGCGCAGGGAAGCTTTGGAGAGCATTTGAATTGCACATCCAGGGAGAGTCGGCCTATCATTAAAAACCCCTAATTTCAGTGTCAGGTGGAGTTCCAGGTAATCGATCATGGTGTCAGCTGGCACAGGCTCTTCCCGGCCCCCTCAGCAGCCTTGGCTTTTCCAATTAAACTTGTTGCCGGGATCCGGCGAGGGATGGGGGAAGGAGCTGGGGGAAATAAAGGGGGGCACGCATACCTCCAGGGGGGTAAGGGGTAGATCGGGGAGGGGGATGAGAAGGAAGCAAATGGCTAATACAGAGGTGGGTGCAGAGAGAATGGCAAAGTGGGCAGGGGGGACATCAGGGAGAGAGATGGGTGGTCTATGGGGGGTGGAGAGGGAAGCCCTGCAAAATCCCCATTGCCCCGCACTGCCTCCACCCACTCACTGCCCCCCCCCCATTCTCACTGCCGGCACAGCCATCATCAACTCTCTCCCCGTCTGCCCATGTAACCCCAATACCCTCCCCATATCTCATGATCAACAGTCACTGCCACTGGCCCCTTCCCCTCCCCCCCAAAGCCAGTCCCCCTGCCCCCCCCCAATCCAGCACTCCCCCTGCCCCGGCCCTGCAGCCCATGTCACTCAGCTGGGCTTCTACACAGGATGGTAGAACTGGGCAACAATTTTAGCAAGAGATTTT
This sequence comes from Terrapene triunguis, assembly GCF_002925995.2. Taxonomy (NCBI): domain Eukaryota; kingdom Metazoa; phylum Chordata; order Testudines; family Emydidae; genus Terrapene; species Terrapene triunguis. The sequence continues at coordinate 3,933,163 of NW_020664661.1, read as the reverse complement.
TCATCACAAACCCCCCTCCCCGCCCCCGCAAACCCAACTTTGCATGATGAATGGTTGACGTCCATGAAATTTCCCATGAAATGTTCTGCAAACATTTGTTACCGAATTTTTTTTAAACCACATTTTATTGTAGACAAGGGTTTCGGCCTATGAAGTGGTTTTGGAAAAGGATTCTGGCTAAAGGAAAAAAGTGGCAAACGTTTTTCCAAAGCACAGGAAATTGATCCATTTCAAACCCTGCTAAATGGAGGCCGCTCTGATATCTCATCCATTTTACAATCATGTTTGCCCATTTTTCAATTCTGCTGAATACTGACTATTCTGTAGCTGAGAATGCACTGTGGGAGGTCTGAATTGTATCCAGGGGCCTGACTGAAGTGCAGCAAACAAGTTCTCCCCATGACTTTATTATTAATAGCTCAGAAGATCAGGGCCCCGTTGTGCATACACAGAATGGGAGACAGTCTCCGCCTTCAAAGAGTTTACAATCAGCAGCAAGGAAAGTCCCATCATTCCCATTTTAACCATTGAGAACAGGCACAGAGAGATTACAGGACCTGCCTAGAGCTGGAAAGAGAACCCAACTTCCCCCCAGCCCTCCTCCAGCCACTTCATCCTAGACCATCCTCCAGTGCCATCAGACACCCGTGATCTAAAACTTGTGCCAGTATTTCAGTCACAATGGGCTCCAAAGCAGCTGGTGATAGCCAGGAGATTCCAGTTCTGGGAAAGACACTAAGAACAGGAGATGGTAGTCTCACACTTGGTGGCAGCCAACGAGATCCACTGAACATCATGAGCTTGATGTGTTGTGTGGAATGACTTCCTTTGAGACAGGCTTGTCTGCCCCCTGCACAGTGAGGCAGAACACAAGGGCCCATTGTCTCAGCCTATGTTCACTGAACCAGCAGCAGTGGAAATCTCAGTGTCTATGGAAATCATTGCAAAGGACTCCAAAAGCAATGAACAAATCAACTAAGATGCACTAGATAATGGCAGAGTTCTTAAGTGAAATGTCGGATACTTGGGAACATACCCAATCCACCAGGGAGTCATTCAGGAACGAAGGTAGCATACTGGGTTTTTTTTCTGTTTTGAATATATATATTATATTTATCCTGATTTTTTGTCAAAAGCCCTAAAACTGAAAAAAAAATCCATTTTGGGGTTTAGTTCACCCCCTTTGTTTTTCCTAGGTCCCTATTTTTACAGTGGCCAGATGGAAAAAAGGGAGGGGGAAAAAATGCAAAAATGTAGAAAAAGGAAAACACACAGGTTTTTTTAATCCAAATATCTGAAAAAATAGGGGGGGGGAATTTCCAAAATCTGGCCCAGAGAGAACTCAGGAGGAAAAGCCACCGTGAGTCCCATGTATTCCCATAGGGCCACTCACAGTGCAAGGCTCTGCTCAGTGCAGTCCAGGTGGCCTGAGCTGGTCCTAGTTCAGAGTCTTTGCATGGAGTTTGGATAACTCCATTTTCAGAAACGGCACGATTTCAGCTGGAAGGGGGCCCAGGAGCTGCAGTATCACTCAGCGGTGTTGTGATTCTGTCACCAGGGTCATAATATTTGGGGGTTTCCTGAAAGCCCCAGCTCCTGAAGTCGTGGGACTGGGCAAGACTCTCAGCTTCCATTTAAAACAAGTAAAAGGAGAAAGCCTTGAAAAATGTGAGCTCCAGCGACTCAGAAGGCAAAGACCAAGACCACCCATTTATTTATTTAAAACCCCCATCATTTAACAGTCTCATGGTTTGGGGCCTGACTCACGATTGCATGGGGTTGGCCATGCCACATTAGATACTGTGGAACATAGCAAGATCAGCCACCTTCCTTTGGCTGGCAAACCACGAAGAGGAGCAGTGCCTGGGTAGGTTGCAGAGGCGGCTCTAGCTTTTTTGCCGCCCCAAGCATGGCAGGCAGGCTGCCTTCGGTGGCATGCCTGCGGGAGGTCCCTGGTCCCGCGGATTTGGTGGCTTGCCTGCGGGAGATCCGCCGGTCCCGCAGCTTCGGCGTATCCGCCGCCAAATTGCCGCCGAATCCGCGGGACCTCCCAAAGGCAAGCCGCCGAAGGCACCCTGCCTGCCGCCCTCGCAGGGACCGGCAGGCCGCCCCCCGCGGCTTGCCGCCCCAGGCACTCGCTTGGAGCGCTGGTGCCTGGAGCCGCCGCTGGTAGGTTGAACTCCACAGAAGAACAGCTAGATTGGCAGTATTTGTGGTGCAGGGTAACAGCCCATCTGGGCAGAGATCTTTGTGATGGATAAGACCTGAGTGACTCAGCAAGGAATCCACATCCTGGCAAGAGGTCAAGCAGGTGTAACTGCACTGTTGAAGAAACAGGCTGTCTGTTTCCATGGGAGGACAGGGCAGTAAAGCTTAACCATGAAGCTGGCCAAGTGCTGCAAGGTGAAGACAGCACCTTGCACAAGCAGACCAAAGAGCAAAGTGAACCTGGAATATTTAAAAACAGGAATTCGGTTATCCGTCACGCATAGCAAAGGGGCAGCACCTGTCCTGCCAGTGTTAGAGAATGGCAGTGCCCCTGAATCTGTGGTGCTTTCAGAGCAGCTATAAAATCCACTTCTGAATGATACCCACATGAGAATCTCTTTGCTGCTTTAGCTAGTGGGGAGGTCAAAGATTAGTGAAATTTACCCATGCCCAGCTTAATTACAGATGTAGGCAAAGAAGAAACTCCAGGAGTTTAACAATCATCATGCACACAGGGGTTCATCAATACCCTCATTTCTGTATGTGCTGGGATAACACTGGTACTGCCCTGCCTAGAGAGGGCTAGAGACTAGGTTTGGAACAGAGTGCCAGGAATACAGCTGCCTACAATTATCCAAGTGGCCATCTCTAGAATCCAGGTGCCGTCTTGCCAAGACTGGAAGCTCATGGGCTGATGCAGCGGCAGGTATTAATTCTTCCAGCTCTCCAGGGAGCTTTGAGGCTGTGAGCTCAATGGTGGCACAAGGACCAAAGAAAGGTGATGGCCAAAGTGGAAGCCTTAGTTCCCAGAAGTGTGAGCCAGTTCCTTTCTCTTCCAGGAATACTGATTGTTGCATAGATACCTCATTTCCTCTCTGGCTGAGGGGCTGGGCCCTTTTGTTGATCTCCTCACCCTACCAAGGTGACACCCTTGTTGCTAGCCCCCGAGATGTTAACACATTTTGATCCCGATTTGCCAGGACAGTTGGAGTCTGATGCATCTGGTATGGAGCTGGGAGAACTTGCGTCCCCCATGGTGCCGAGAGGAGAGAAGAAACCAATTGCCTTTGCTTCAAGGGCACCAAGCAAAGCATAAAGAAACTATGCACAAATTGAACGGGAAACATTAGGAAATATCTTCGGAGAGAGCACAACTTTCATCAGCACTTGTACGGACTAAGATTGATACACCCCACTTCAACCTCGCCGATCTATCTTGCACCTCACATGGATATTCCAGCTGCCAGCAGAATGCAAAGACAGCTTCAGTTGATACCTGCCCACACCTGTGATCTCCATTACAAAGCAGCCAGCAATGGAAACTGCTTGGCTAGGTTACCTTTGCCATTCAGCCACTCACTCACTTATGGACAAGCCACCGTGACAGATGTACAGGACTAGGCTAACTGCATAGCATAAAGCTCTAGGGACTTGGGGCTAGATCTTCGGGCCCAGTTATGGCCCCTTCACTTGACTGATGGGGGACAGAGGCCCTACAGCAGCCATCTGAGGATTTCCCCAGCACAGGGGGGACAGGGAAGTGAAGGTATCACCCTCCCTTATGGCCTCAGTGTAGGGAGCATCAGGGGTGTGGCCAAAAAAGGGAACCCGGCCACAGTGGTACTGAACTCCAACAGCCCCCAGCTCGGAAGAGACCCCTTAGGGGCTATGACCAGCAAGTTAGAACCATAGAAGTTTGGGATGGAAGGGAGAGGTCACCTAGTCCCCAGCCCTCTGCATTGGGGCAGAACCACGGAAACCTAGACCAGCCCTGACAGGTGTTTGTCCAACCTGTTCTTAACAACCTCCAGTGATGGGGATTCTCAACCCTCCCTTGGTTACCTGTTCCAGAGCCTAACTAACCTTATAGATGGATATTAGCAAAAACTCTTTCTAACCTAAAACTGCAGCAAGGGCGATCAAACTGCTTTCTTTTTGTCCTACCTTCAGTGGACATGGAAAACAATTGATCACCGTCCTTGTCATAGCAGCCCTTAACATATTTGAAAACTGTTATCACATCCCCCCTCAGGCTTCTTTTCTCAAAGCTAAACATGTCCAGTTATTTAACCTTTCCTCACAGGTCAGGTTTTCTAAACTTTTGATCATTTTTGTTGCTCTCCTCTGGACTCTCTCCAATTTGTCCACATCTTTCCTAAAGTGTGGCACCCAGAACTGGACACAGTACTCCAGCTGAGGCCTCACCAGTGCTGAATAGAGCACACAATTACCTCCCGTGTCTTACATCTGACAGCCCAGAATGATATTAACCTTTTTCACAGCTGCATCCCATTGTTGAATCACAATTTGTGATCCACTGTAACCCTGAGATCCTTTCCAGCAGTACCACCACCCCGCCAATTATCCCCCATTTGGTAGCTGTGCATTCGATTTTTCCTTCCTCAGTGAAGTACTTTACACTTGTCTTTATTGGAATCTGTCGGCTCCAATTCATCAAGGCCATTTTGAATTCTAATCCTGTTTGCCAAAGCTGTAAAAACAGGGATAATAGCACTTCCTTTCATCTGACTTGCCTATTTAGATTGCAAGCTCTCCGGGGCTAGGATTGCCCCTTGTGGGGAGTTTGTACAGCACCCAGCACAATGGGGCCCTGTAATGTTAATAATAATTCGGGCGTAGCATACTGCTGTGAAGGAGGCAGCTAAGGCTCTCCCAAGCTGATGGTAACAGTGACAAATCTCGCATTGTTTTGTTCCGTCCTCGCCTGGCACTTCCCTTTAAATGGAATTTAGCATGGTGCAGTGGGCTTTTTTCCACGTTAATGTCTGTCGGCTCCAATTTGTTCAAACGACCTTCCTTGGCTCGGGGGAATTTTAAAAAGAAAGAAAGAAAGGCCTGCTGGAGCTGTTAGGGAGATTTCACCTGACAGCCAATGATAGAGACACCTTATAGCCCGTGCAGCTGCGGGACCTCGGGGAGCGATCGGTGGGAAATGGGCTGATTAGAGAAAGATTCTGGGCTCGCAGGGATGCTGGCTGATTGGAAGGGAAGGCGGGGACTCCAGTCACATCCAGGCTTCCAGGCAAAGTGACATTGACCATGTATACCCTCTGCTACCTGAGCTACCAGGGCCCTGGATTCCCTTCTGTAGCCAGACTGTCCCTTACTTAGCATGCGGGTGAGTGAAGGCGTGTAAGGCTCACCCACAGGAGGTAACGGAGTGCTCTGAAGATCTCCTATAGGAAGGAGACCCTCTTGCTTTAGATTTACCGCAGCTGTTGGCTCCATGCAGTCGCATCGTTGGGCCTCCCACTGAACAGGAGCCTTTCCAGTGACTCGGCTCCTTGATTCTTAGCTGGGGTTTTGCTACAGGAGGGCAAAGTCATTTTGCCCAATTTTGAACCCAGCCAGATGTTCAGAGCTAGCAAGATGGATGGAAACGTTGATGCTGTTGGGGTTCACATTCTGCCTAGGGGCCAAGAGAGGGGGAAAATCTAGTGGAAAAATAGGGGCAGAGGAATGGAGAGAAAGGAGCTGAGTGAAAAGCAAATACAGGAAGCAGATAGAGAATCCGAGGAATAAATGGGTTACATGCCTTCTATTGGGCCTGTGCTAATGCAGGCAGCATTGCTAGTGGATGGGGATTTGGGTTGGGACTCAGAGAGCTGGGCTCCTAGCTCTGCAGGGACCTGCTGGTGTGATCTGACAAGTCACTGTGCCTTTGTTTAGGCTGCAAGCTTTAAGGCACAGGAACTGTCTTACTATGTATGTGTAGAGCGGGTCCCTTAGTACTGCAAGTGATAGTAGTACCAGCTGGATTCTTAGGGGATTCTTCTATCCCAAACACCACACAAACCGCCCTGGAGTTGGGGGGGGGCGGGGAAGGGATTTAATAGGATTAATTCACAAGGGTGGAAGAGGGAAAGTCATGGGCTTAAAGTACAGGGAATATGTTGGGAAAGTTGAATTAGTTTTGCAACCCCCTCCCTCGCCATCACAAGCAGCTGTCAATCTCCAACTCCAGGAGCAGTCTGGGTAATCCTTTCTCTCACCAGTGGTTAAAGCACTACCCTGGGTGATGGGAAATCAGGGCCTAATGCCTGCTCTGCCACAAATACCCTGGGCAAAGTACTAAGGGTACGTCCAACTGCAGCTGGGAAGTGTAGTTCTCAGTGGGGGCAGATGTAGCCCCACTAGCTTTGATTGACTTCACAGACTAATAAAGAAAATAGCATGTGGCAGGGGCGACTCAGCCTTGCCAGCCAAGGATGTCCCTAGAATCTCGAGTGGGATGGTACCCAGGCAGCCGGCCCAGCCAGCCACTCATGGCCACGCTGCTACTTTTAGCATCCTGGCTCAGTACAGCTATCCAAGCTGGAAGTTACCCCTCCCGCTGCAATATAGATGGACCCTTGGGTGCCTAACTCCTCAGGGAGTTAGGCACCTAAATACTTTTACATATACAGGATTTAGGCTCTCTGTTTACAATCGGGGATGACAGCACTTCCCTCCCTCCCGGGGTGCTGGCAGGATAGATCCATTCAAGATTGTGAGGTGCTCAGATACCATGGTGCTGGGGGCCTTGGCTAGATGGGCATCTCTGGGCAGAGCAGAGTAGTGCCCTGTCTCTGACCATGGCCAGTAGCAGCTACACCAGAGGCAGATACAAGAACCGCTGCAGATAACCTGCCCCCGCCAGCATTTCCTCCTGCCTCCTTCCCCCCCCACCCCCCGCCGCCGCAGGAGTTGGATATTGGCTGAAGCAGGAGTGCTCGAATCCCTTGGCAGTCTCAAGAGTTATTTAACGCTGACCATTATGACTCTGATGGACTCGTGAGCCCTAGAAATAGCCAGATAGGGAGCAGAGGCACACTGCAGATTATATCCCACAGCAGCTGTTGGTTTGGCTGAGGCCTTGAAGAGGCGACTTGTCTGCCCTGTGTTAATATGAGAGATCCCCCTGGCATTTCGCATAATAGCCTGGGCTGGGATTGTTAATGACGCCTATGGGAGTTAGGCACTGAAATCTCACTGGCCATAAGGTGCCTAACTCCCTTGAGCTCCTTTGAAAGTTTTAGCCTTAGTGCTTATATGGGGCTTTTTACACACCAGAGTTGGAGGTTTTTTCATCCAGGACCTGGGCCAAAAATAAGCCCCCTTTCCATCCTGTCCTGCCATAAACTGCATGCCAGTTGAGATTATTAATTTGTGTTGTGGTAGCACCTGGGAGCGCAAGTCCTGGCCCAGGGCCCTATGGTGCTTGGCGCTGTACAAACTCAGGGTAAAGAGACAGCCCTGGCCCCAAAGAGCCAACAATCTAGGTAATGTGCTTGCTGGATATCCTTCACCCCACACGTGGCTGCATCTCAGAGCCCTGCAGATGCCCCAGTCCTGCCCACTATTCCCAGTGGGTGGGCCTGTGCTCCCACCCAGAAACTATAGGAGTTGGTGCCCAGCATGAGTGCAGAAACCTGCCCACATGGAGCAGTGTGTAGGATTAGGGCCACAGCGCTCTGTAAATGGGAGCTATTGTTACTATCTGTTAGTACCTTGCTTTGCACACCCAGGGCACTGCACACATCCTACCCCGTCAGCCCTCAGCCACACCCACGAGGCCAAGTATTGCTAGCTCGAGCAGCACAGCAGCGGAGACCTGTCCAAGCACCCTGAATACACCCCTGGCTCGCAGGGCACGCTCCCCAGGCCTGGTCACAGCTGGGGAGGAAGCTGACTGCAGCCCTGCGCTAGGAGCTTGCAAAGCTTGTAAAGGATTGCCAGCACAGAGCCCCGGCGTGGCATCAGCAGCTTTGGTGCCAGCCACGCTTTGGGCTGTTGTCTCAGGATATTGAGCCAGTCACTAAATCACGTGCCCCTGCTGGGGCAGATCCTGCAAACCCTCATGGAAGAGTAGACTCACCGCTGGAGCAGCCCTCCGTGGCTGGCTGTAGTGGCTCAGTGGACTGTCTCCTCTCTAGTGCCACCGGCAAGTGGTCACTCCAGGCCTGTGGCAGCAGCCGTACAGCCAGGTCACCTTAAAGTCTCTCCCCTTCCGGGTATCAATGTCCCACACGGACAGAGTCCCATTGGACACTAGCCATTGATAGGATGACTTCCAGGGCTCCACTTCCACTCTACTGTTCTGGCAGAGTCACGGCTCCAGGGTAGGGTTGCCAACTTTCTAATCACACAAAACCAAACGCCCCCTACCCCGCCCCTTCTCCGAGGCCCTGTCCATGTCCTGCCCCTTCTCCAAGGCCCCACCCACACTCGCTCCATCCCCACCTTCTTCCATCACTCACTCTTCCCCATACTCACTTTCACCGGGCTGGGGCAGGGGATTGGGGTGCAGAAGGGGATATGGGCTCTGGGCTGGAAGTACAGGCTCTGTGGTGGAACCAGGAATGAGGGGTTTGGGGTGCTGGAGGGGACTCCAGAATGGGCAGTGGGCTGGTGTGCAGGGGGCATGAGGGCTTTTGCTGGGGGTGGGGCTGGGGGGGGGGGGTTGGGGTGCAGGAGGGCGCTCCAGGCTGGCCCAGGGGGTTAGGGTACAGGGGGAAGTGCGGGGTCCCGGCAGTGCTTACCACGGCTCCGAGGAAGCAGCCACCAGGTCCCTGTAGCCTCTAGGTGCATGGGTGGCCAGGTGGCTCTGCATGGTGCACGCTGCCTTTGCGCCCACAGGCAATGCCCTCTGCAACTTCCATTGGTCGCAGTTCCCAGCCAATGAAAGCTACAGAACCAGCATTCGGGGCAGCTGCTTCTGGGAGCCACATGGAGCCAGGGCAGGTAGGGAGCCTGCCTTAGCCCCGGCCCCCCACTGCGCCGCCAACCGGACTTTTCATGGCACAGTCGGTGGGGCCAACCGGAGCTGCCAGGGCCCCTTTTCAACCGGGCGTTCCGGTCAAAAACTGAAAGTATGGCAACCCTACTCCAGGGCTTCTCCCTGGAGTCCCTCACCCAAATAAACCACGTTAGAGTAGCGCCCAGTCCAAAGGGACCAACCGTACAAATACACAGTGGGATAGTTCCTGGGCCTGAAACCTCACAGTCTAACCAAAGGCACAGTGACTGTGAGTTGGGACTCAGGAGAGTCAGGCCCCTGGCTCCGCAGGGACCTTCCCCAGGCTTGGGCTCACCCTGGATGCTCCCCAGCTCTCCCTTGGCCTGCAGAAAACTGACTATCAGGGGTTACCCCTAGTGTGGATCCTCTACTCCAGTCTTGTACCTGGGGATTGGCCTTCTCTCAGACCCACTCCCAGGGTCTCAGTCACCCCTACTACCCTCTCCCACCAGGGTGTAAACTCCCTCCTGACACTTCTCCGCTCATCACTCCCCAGTGAGGGACTGCAGAGTTCTCTCCCTGCAGCCACCTTCTGCTCTGCACTTCCTCTCTTTATGGAAACCACCCAGCTCCTTCCCCCTACTGGGACTCATTTTTAATTGGGCCTGGCCCACCCTCCAGGTGCAACCAGGTGTGTTCATTGGTCTCTGAGGCCCACATTAGCTCTTTGGCTGCCTGTGTGGGGTAAACATCCCATCACAACCCTTAGTGTTTGATTCCTGGGACACCCTCTGGGGCAATAACGGGGCTAGGGACATTGTTGTGCTGCTTTGCTAGAATTGCAGCATTATTGCAAAGCCATTTGAATGTACTCCCCCCAAGGGCCACGTTTTCCAAAGCGTTTGCTCACCCATCATAGGTGCACAGAATGAGCAGTTGCACAGGCCTAACGGATAACTGCACATGCAAAACTGCAGTCTTGATGAGTTTTTAACTGAACCATGTTGCAAATGAATTAGCATATTTAATGTATGCAATTACTTGTCTGCACCAACATGTGCATCTTTGGAGGGGTAAATTAGGAGTCCATTTCTGAATATTTAGCCTTGGGCAGTCTCCAGTTCTGCAGCCAAGGAGTTTGCCACAAGATCCACTTCTTGTCACAAAACTGTGCTCTAAAAATCT
>NW_020664661.1:3890531-3918031 GCF_002925995.2 Terrapene triunguis | reverse complement strand
GACCCACTGAGATCAGAGAGGGTAGGCGATCCAGATCCAGGTGGGAAATGTAAGATCCAAGAAGCCTTCCACACACATTCAGACAGGGCCTGAAACTAGGTAGCTTCCTATGCGGTGGGCATGTGGTCCAGCCTGGAACTAGCCATTCTGAGTGCCTGGGGCTAGCACGTAAATGCAGGATTGGGACATCCAGTGTCGACTTGAATTGCATCCCAGTGTCCATCAGGAAGTCTCAGGCCTTCTGTCTCTGGATGCCTGGACTTCCAGACTACCCTACAAAGCTCCATGGATGCTGATAGGTTGGCATGGCCAGCTCCACCCAATGGTGATCCAGCACCAATGGTGCCATAGAGCCCAATCCAAAAAACCCCCATTGAAATCAATGGAAAGACTCCCATTGAGTTCAATGGACATTGGATCAGTCCCAGAGCTGATCTACAATTAGGCTAATCTAATCTCAGTGGCATTTATGATACACCAATCTCCGTAATACCCAGGTGCCTCTTTGCTACCTCATCTCAGAATTAACTACCGCTCCCCAGCCAAAGCAGCATTTAACATTAGCCAAGAGTTTACCAGTAATAATCCAGATACACGCCAACTGGGACTGGGGCCTCTTGAGAAATGCTTGGGAGCTCCTTTGAAGCATTCCTGTCAGACCCTTGAAACGCACCATTATTACGACTTTGCTCCTAGTCCCGACACCATGAAAGAGACAGATAAATCTGCAGTTTTTGCATTTCGATTTACATTTAAGACATCTATAAATCTTTGTATGCGAAAAAACGTGCTGCATTCTCCTAACATCATTCAGACCATTAACAAATGCAGGTTCCTTTGAGCTAGAGTAGTGCAGGCGGTTTGATATTCCTAGCTCTGGTTCCCTGTGTAGATACTTCAGTCCCTGCGTGGTACAGGGAATGTTTCTATTGACCCAGTCATGGTGCAATTTCAAAACCGCCTTCAGGTCTGCTCAAGGCCTCCTCTTTTTTAGTGAGAATCAGCCACTCCTCCAGCTGTACTACGCCCCCTCTAAGCATGTTATGGTGGTTTACACCGCCCTCCCACACAGATGCAAGGAAGGAGATGAAAGGGCCTGTGCCGAGATATCCTGGGGATAGTCAAGCATGCACTGTCAGAGTTGGGTTGAAATCTGGCTCACTGCCACCAGGCTGAAGTTGTGTGATGTCACCCGGGCTGAGGAGAAGTGATGCAGCAGCACAGGATGTGAAATTGACCTTCTGGTCCCAGAGACACTTTTCTTCATTTGGGAAGTTTATTCACTATCTTTGATTCGATGCCTTATTTTTAGAAAAATACCTAGGGTCCATTACCTTTGCAGTTAGGATGCATTCACAGGGCCATTGCACCATCCATCCATCTATCCATCCATCGATCATTCCATTTACCCAACCTGTGTGTCCATCTATTCATATACCCCACCCACCCATCCACCTATCTACCTAGCTAGCCATCCATTCATGCACTCACTCCAAATATACCCATATCTGTTTATCCACCTGCCTATCCATCTGAATATCCATTCAAAAATTGGTCTGTCCATCCATCTGCCCATCCACCGCTCAGTCAGTTCATCAGTCAATCGGCTTTTCCGTTTTTCAGTGACACCCTGACTATTTTTCATCAATATGGAATGTTTTTCATGAAAATTTCCATTTAGGAAAAAAGCAAATTTTCATTTATAAGAAGTTTCAATATATGATCAGCAGTATAATGGGGCTTTGATCTCAGTGGGGGTCACTAGGCTTAATAAGAACAATGATAATAAAAGCATTGAATAAACTCCAGTGCTCATCAATCAGAAAATGCTCCTCTGAATTAATTGGCTAGAAAAACACTTCACGGTTGCTTCCAGCAGGTTCAGATCATGGGGTAGGTCCCCTCCTGGTGAAAATCAGCATAGTTCCATTGACTGATGGAGCTGATTTTTCCCAGCTGAGGATGTGGCCCATGAAGTTGCTTGTATATGGGATTAAAACAGCCAACGGTTACTGGCTTTATCAGAGGCTTTGCCAAACAACAGACATGAACTCCAGGTGGGAATGAGCCAACACATGCATCCCACGTCCATCTTGGCTAAAAGCCTTGGGTGAATTTTGCCCCATGTAACCTGGCTAGAGATGCACTGATCTTTCCGTATCGGGAGCAGGGCGTCTTGCTTTCTGACCTAACTGGCCAAAACATTCAACTGTAGCCACTTGTGCTGGGGAAAGGACTTTGTCAAAATACCGCTTGGGCAGCTCTCTGCAAAAAGTCCTCTTGCTTCCTAGTCTCTTTACTCATCCTCTCTCTCTTTCCTTCCTTTTTCTATTCTCGCTCTCAGATTTTCACACTCCCCCCTTTTTAATTCTTTCTTTTCAGCTTCTCTCTCTATCTCTCTCCATATTTACTTTCTTCTTCTCTCTCACTTTTCAACTACTCTTTTTCTTCCCTCGCTTTCTCCCCAGCTGGTGTGTTCTCTTGTCCACCCCTCCCCAACACGCACTGGCCAAGACTGAAACAAGAGCCCTAAGAAGAGCAGTGATGCCTTCAGAGGTCACTGCGGGGTTAACAGGTGCCGCTGCTTCACAACTCTTTGAGCCATATGAATCATTTAAAGGCCACTTTTAATAGTTGAACATGGGCAGGTATGTCAGCTGCTGTTCAAAGCTACAGAACCCTACATCTGTTCAGTGCAACTGCCTATGGAGGACACTATATGTGAAACGAAGACCTACAGTGATCCAACATTTCTGTTAAAGCCATCAAACATTTTCCATCTAAATAGTTTTTTGACAGAAAATACAGTTTCCACAACATCAAAAATTTTCCAATGACATTTTTTTGGATTTTGTTGATTTCCTGGTGGAAAATCAAAACCAAATATTCTAATTTTCACATCTATTGTTTCCATCTAATTGTTCCTAGAAGTGTTAACAAAATTAACTTGAAACTTTTTAGATGAAAAATGGCTTTTTAAAAAATAATAAAAATTTACCTTAAAGCTTTTTTTTTAATGTTCTGAAGTTTTGTCAAAATCTTAAATTTTGCAAATTTGCAAATTACAAAATATCTAATTTGGATGGTTGGGGTTCCCCTACCACTACCCCTTTTCATTTACTCAGTCAATAGGAGGAATGATATCTGTTTGTTTGTTCACTTTTTCCCTTTTGCCACTCTGTAACTTGCCCAAAGTCAAGAAAGTGTAGAAAAGTGGCAGAGTCACAGGGTTTCATTTTTCCTTTTGCTGCTTTGAACTTTTCAGAAGTTGGAAAAGTTCTGAAAAGTTGCATAGTAGTGGAAGGAAAAATATTTAAAAACACTAAAGTAAAAAATAAAAACTCAAAAAAATGTGTATGCAATGTTGTTGTAGCCAGGGCTCTGTGTAAGCTTGAAAGCTTGTCCTTCTCACGAACAGAAGTGGGTCCAATAAAAGATATTACCTCACGCACAAAAAATACTTGACATTAATTGTTTTATTTCACTCAGTGAAAAGAAAAGAAAAGAAAAGAAAAGAAAAGAAAACCCTCCAGTGACAGGGATTCCATGACCTCTCTTGGAAGCCTATTCCAGAGCTTAACTACCTTTATCATTAGAAAGCTTTCCCTAGTATCTGGCCTAAATCTCCCTTGCTGCAGATGAAACCCATTATTTCTTGTCCTATCTTCAGTGGACATGGAGAACAATTGATCACCATCCTCTTTATAACAGCCTTTAGCATATTGGAAGCCTGTTATCATGTCTGCTCTTCAGTCTTCTTTTCTCATGCCCAGTTTTTTCAACCTTTCCTCACAGGTCAGGTTTTCTAAACCTTTTGTCATTTTTGTTGCTCTCTGCTAGACTCTTTCCAAATTGTCCACATCCTTCCTAAAGTGTGGTGTCCAGAATTGAAACTGGGGCCACATCAGTGCTGAGTAGAGTGGGATAATTACCTCCCGTGTCTTACATTCGTCACTCCTGTTAATACATCCCAGAATCATTTTAGCCTTTCTTGCATTTGTGCCACATTGATGACTCATATTCAATTTGTGATGTACTATCAGGTCCAGCTCCTTTTCAGCAGTACGACCACCTAGCTAGTTATTCCCCATTTTGTAATTGTCCATTTGATTTTTCCTTCCAACATGAAGTACTTTGCACTTGTCTTTATTGAATTTCATCTTGTTGAATTCAGACCAATTCTCCAATTTGTCAAGGTCATTTTGAATTTTAAACCTGCACTGGTGTTCTGGACTGGTGTTTGGTCTCTGCACCGGTGTTCTGATAGGATGGTCATCCTCAGATTTCAAAGTGATTTACAGTCATTAATTCAGCCAGAGTTATAACACTCCTGTGAGACAGACGGCTGTTGCAGTACCCATACTGCAGATGGATACAGGCTGGCAAGGAGAGGTTGAGCGACTTGCCCAAAGTGGGCTTATGTGACATTTAAGTAGTATCTAGGACATGGGTTGGCTCACGGCACAGGGGGGAATTTCATCCTTATAACATACATATAAGGCTGAGGAAGATTTGTTTGGATCTAGGCTTGTACATAGTATACTATAGCAGTTATAGCCTGAACGAGATAGATGAGGTCAAATGCACCCTTGGACTAACTCCACTGAGTTCAGGTGTGTTACACCAGGAACAGGAATTTATTACAATCATGCCCGGCTCAATCAGGTGTGATGAAAAGAAGCAGGAGCAGGAGCCAGTGTTGTGTCGATCCCAATACTATTCGGTTTGAGGGTTTCGGACCCAGAATTTCCCAGCTGTCCTAGTTCTGTTTAGCACCAGCAAAAGGACATAGGCAGTGTGACATCCAGGATCAGTTTGAGCATCAGGTGACTTGCTCATTAATTTCATATATAAATCATGTCCCTGCTTTTAAAACAGGCAGGTTAATTAAACACACAGTAAAAGGGGACAGACGGAAGGAAAATGTTTTCAGAGACCATGTCATGGGAACAAAATAAAATACAAAATTTAAAAACCCAAATAGTGGGAATGTAACAACCCACTCGCAAGGGTCATCAGCAGGGACTGAGATCTTCAGTATTACAGCACAACTGCTACTGCTTGAGCAAAGGTGACTACGCTAGGGGGTAACAAACTTCTATCCAAACTGGAACCACCTATCCACCACTGAAATGCAGCTACCTCTGAGGGCAACTCAGCATCTTTTAAATGGTGCACAGCAACACTATATTGCCTGACACAGCAAAGCACTGGAGCATATGCTACATGTTAAGCTCCTGTTTACATCCATCTCTATTTGGGAAAGCACTTAAGCATGTGAACCAGGTTTTAGGTTCAGCCCATAATAAAAATATAAGCCATTTGCAAATATATGATTCCCCTTCTAAATGTTGAAAGAGTTTGGCTCCGGCCCACCTCTGGTCAGAAGGAGCAGTGTAGATATGTGTTAAAGGGACACTAGACAGATCATTGTTTATATTCCTTACCTGTGTTACTACCAGCACCTCAAATAATTAATTGGAGGACATACTAAAACCCAATTTACTCTTAACATCTTGCCATGTTTGTTTGGGTTTTTTGCATTTCGCTCAGCTGGCGGGAGAAACTAACCTGGTTCATTGCACTTTCTGTTCCTCATCAGTTTCATCTCCACAATCCTGGGCACTGAGATAACGCTGTTGAGTTTGTTGCTGGTGGAGAATATTTAAATTCAAAAGAAACCGAAACCCAGGTATTAATGAAAGATTATTATTGCTATTATTATTCTAGTCAAGGTATGTTTGGCAAAAATCCTTAGAGAGTGAAATTTGGGGCCTAAACTGATCGATAATACAAAACATGGATTTATATATAGCATCTTTAATACAAAATGTTCTGCATATAAAAATGCATTGTCAAGTTGATGACAGCCTGAGACCATCGCCTATCATGCTGACCAAACTGTCTCATTGTTTCCTTGGACTCCCGTCTGACTGGCTCCATCTGTTGTCTCTTGTCTTATACTTTGATTGTTAGTTCTTTGTGGCAGGGAGCATAAGAATGGCCATACTGGTCTGACCAATGGTCCATCTAGCCCTCAATTCTCTCCAACAGTGGCCAGTGCCAGAGCTTCAGGGGCATTGTACAGAACAGGGCAATTTTGGAGTGCTCCACCCCAGCCTTCCCCTCTCAGCTTCTGGCAGTCAAAGCTTTACGGTCTCCCTGAGCAGGACCGGCTCCAGGCACCAGCGTAGGAAGCAGGTGCTTGGGGCGGCCAATTCAAAGGGGCGGCACTCCATCTGGTATCGGGGGGGCACGTCCAGGTCTTCGGCGGCAATTCGGCGGCGGGTCCCTCATTCCCTCTCTTCCTCTTTGAGCTGCCGCCGAATTGCCGCCAAAGAGGAAGAGAGGGAGGACCCGCCGCCGAACTGCTGCCGAAGAAGCGGCGCGATTTAGCTGCTGCTGAAGTGCTGCTGCTTGTCTTCTTTTTTTTTTTTTTGCCGCTTGGGGCATCAGAAAAGCTGGATCCGGCCCTGTCCCTGAGTATGGGGTTACATCCCTGACTGCCTTGGCTAATAGCCGTTGATTGGCCTATCCTCCATGAACTTACCCAATTCTTTTTTTAAAGCCAGTTCTACTTTTGGCCATCACAGCATTCCCTAGCAATGAGTTCCACAGGCTAATTGTGCGTTGCGTGAAAAATGCTTCCTCGTGCCTGTATTAAACCTGCTGCCTATTAATTTCATCAGGTGACCCCTGGTTTCTGTATTGTGGGAAAGGATAAATAAAACTTCTCTGTTCCCTTGTTTCACACCAGTCATAATTTTCTAGACCTCATTCATATCCCCCCTTAGTCAACTCTTTTCTAAGCTGAACAGCCCTAATCTTTTTAGTCTTTCCTTATTTGGAAGCTGTTCCAGACCCTGGATCCCTTCTCCCAACCTTTTCCAGTTCCATTATCTCCAGAATTGGACACAGTACTCCAGGTGTGGGTGCAGCAGTGGCATTATGACCATCTTTTGGTTCTATGTTTATGCAGCAACTAGCACAATGGGGTCCAGAGCTGGGCTCCTTGGCACTGCCATAAAACAAATAAATAACAGTAATAAGCTATGGTGAGAGAGTCACTATGCCCAGAATTTTTAAACCAGCTCAGCACTCATTTAAGCACCTAAACAAAGGTAGAATCTTCAGAGGCGCTCAGGACCCACAGCCAAAAGCGTGGGTGCACACTGGCCACTCAGCCCTTTTGGAGAGCAGGCCAGAGGCATCCCAGTGGGAGCTGCTGGGTGCTGCAGACACTCAGAAGCCTCCTTGGAAGAACTGGCCCTGTGAGCTCTAGGCAAAGGAGAAACCAGGTTTCCAGGTGGTATTTAAAGAGAGGCGGAGAGTGGATGAGGCAAAGGACTACAGAGAAGCCGTTCTAGATGGCAGGAGCTGTGGCAGAGAAGGCTCTGGCACCTGCAGCTCAGACTCTGTGATGGAACACGGAAGGGGCTGATGTGAGGCATGGTAGAGGCAGGGGGGCGGGGGAGGGGGAAGCAAGGTCCTGCAGCATTTGGCCAACGGGGAGGGGGCCTGCCTGGGCCAGATCCTGAGATGGAAAGGGAGTTGGTGGAGCTTTCAGAGGATGGGAGCAGCGTGGCTGTGTCAGGAGGCCCTGTGAAGGATGCTCTCCCATCACTGGCACAGACACAGCCCCTCCTCTGGTCTGAGTTGGTTTGGTTTGATTTTGCCCAAGGAGCACCTCAGCTCCATCGTCCTGCTGCTGAGAGCAGGGGACCTCCACTTGGCTAGCTTGTGGCAGATGCTCGGGGCTGATAGTGGAGGAAAGGAATTCCTAGGACCGAACGGAGATGGAAGGTGCGAGGAGAGGAGATTGTCATAGGAGGCAGTTTCTGTGATGTGAAAATGTCTCCAAAGTGCCTGGCAGGCGAGTCAATGGAGGCGTCGAACCAGGAGCCTGAAGGAGATGCTGGCTGATCGCGAGTTTGCTCTCCCAAACAGTAAGGAGCTTGTGTGTGTGTGTGTGTGTGTGTGTGTGTGTCTCCCTTCAGACACACCACTCCTCTCTATCAGCAGAGCAGGCCAGGGGCTGCCGTCACAGCCCGTGCCAATGGCTTTTTCCTCGCCAGCTGGCAGGGGCAGGATGGGCAGAGGTGACTGCCTCGTTCCTGAGATGGAACGGCTAAATGTGACACCTCCGCAAACAGAGAGGATGCAGTTTCCAGCATCCATCAGCCAGGATAGTCGGGGAGTTGTTGCTGTGAGAAAGGGACAGGCTCAATGGGTTACCGCTTCCAGGCCACCACAACTGACTCTGAGAGCAGCAAGGAGCAAAGTTCAACAGACAAATGCAATCTCTGCTTGCAATCTGTAGGGCTGGATCCTGGCCTGGTGTCGATGGCGTCTCTCCAGTGACTGCAATGCAGCTGCATTGCCCCAGCTCTGAATCCATCCCCTAAGCTCTTCATTCTTGCCTGAGAACAGGGCAGCACTTGGGGTGCAGGAGTGGGTGCCACATCCTGGGGTGCAGGAGAGGCAGCACTCCTGCCAGGCGCAGTACAGGTGTGATCTTAGCCAGTGATTTTATCTGGAGCAGAATCAGCCAGGGAGGGCAAAATTGATTATTATTTATTTGTATTACCTAGTGCCTAGGGGCCCTAATCATGGCCCAGGACCTGCTGCTGCTAGGTGCTGTACAAACACAGCTTCCACTCTGAATAGGATCATAGAAATAGGCCTGGCTGAGTTGACCTTCTAAGGTTTGAAATACCCTGGCTCTCTCGAGCCATAGTGATGAACCGTCTCCTAAGACAGACATGCGCATTTCCAATCCATTGAATATGGGTGAGTTTTGCGGATGACACCAAAGATCTCATGTTACTGTGTGTAACAGCAAGAGGTTTGGCTCAATATTCCTCTTTCCTCCTGGGCTACCTGTTGCCCTCCTCCCCAGATGCGCTGCAATTCAGCTTATATTCATATTGTGTATGAGAAAGAGAGAGAAATCCATCTCATATTTCTTGAGCATCTTTCATCCCAACGTGCAGGCCAAATTCTGAAATCCTTGTTCAGATGTCACTTTGTCCTTGCTCCAGCAAAACTCCCACTGAACTCAAGCAAGGGATTTATACCGGCCCACAGTTTATAAAGCGCTTTGGGATGAAAGAGGCTATAGGAATGGGAGACACGGTTTCCCATAGGGTTTGCAGAGGGAGAGGGGGATCTTTTGGGTTTATGTGTCAGCAATGGAAGACTGTGCATTTATGGCATTAGCAAACAGAGGCCCAGTTTTCTGCATGGATTCGTCTGTATCTTGGTCTCAGCATGGTGCTAAAACCAGGGTTTTCTTTTGGCTACAGGGATGGGAATTAAAAATACATTTCTTGATCTCCCTGTGTCTGTTTCCACCACCACCTCCGCCTGCGCCAGACAGTGCGGGCTGCAGACACACTGTGTTGATGTGTACGCGCGCCACTCTGTACGATTCCTGCTTCCTTGCCAAAACACCTCCTGCTGTTTATTTATTTATTTCTCGCTGATAACGAAGGGGATCGCATTTCCGGAAGAGTGCCAGCAGATGATACAAGCCCGGGACTGATACTGCCAGCAAGCCCCTGCCAGCCCTTTCTGCCGGAAAAATTTCATTTTTTCCAGGAGGAAGCCATGAGTGCGAAGTGGAATCCAAATCCGATTTCTCGGCACTTTTTGTTATCGCACAGCAGCCCACCAGGTGGGGCAATGGAGGGCGCTCACTCAGCTGCAACTCAGTGCCTTAATCCAATTTACAGCTTCTCTCAGAGAGATAATTACAGCCCTGAAACCAGTTAGCGCTGTACAAAACAGCTCTCACACCAAAGACCTGAGCCTGTCTTTCAAATTTCCACCTAGAGTGTCAGGGATTCTTAGCGGGGTGGGTAAGATTTGAGCTAAGCCATTGTGAAAAGGCAAGTGTGTAGCTAGTGACCCCGCACCCATGTGCTCTTCCCCCTCCTCCACACAGGCACAGCCACCATCTCTCCAAGGCCAGAAGGAAATGAAAGCGATGACTTTTAACACAGAACTTTTCCAGCCCTGGATGGCAGGGCCGTAAAGGATCACCACATCAGGATGCAGCAGGTCCACAGAGCAGCTGTTCTGGGAAGATGGATGCAGGTGGCTAGCAGCACATTTAGCCCAAGGGCTAGATCCTGATCTCCGTCCCATTGGTGTGGAGTCTGGAATCCTTTGTTGGCAATGGAATTTGAATCTGAGTATTTAAGTCGTGCAGCATGCAAATAGTCGTGTGAGCTGGGGCAAAGGGAACGACAAAGGCAAGAGCTAGGGTTGCCTAGTGGCAGGGGAAGGGAGCTACTTAGGTGACCCGCCGGTCAGTGTGTGTTCTGGGTGCCCTGCTGTGCCCAAGCCACAGTGTGTCACAGCCCCAGCAAGACAGCCTGGCTCTTCAGGCCAAGCTGTGGAGGTCCTCAGTTCACCTCCCGCTGTGTCAGCCAAGATGGCAGCCTACGCACAGCAGAAGCAAGCCAATGCTTGCCCACCCTGCCCCCTCAATGGGTCCCAAGAGGACCAGCTCTGCATGGGGAGTGGAAAGGGGTTCAGGTATGGGGCTCATTTTGGGCCCAATCCAGGAGAGCACTTAAGCACGTGCCTAATGTTATGCACATGATTGAGTCCCATTAACTTCAAAGAAGCACTTCAGCATGGGCTGGAGAGCTGTGCTCATCTGGATGGTCTTGTGACTTGGGGTCTGAGCCCTGGTCCCATCAGGCTGCGATGGCCTGTAAGCTGAGGCCACGGGGGTTGGAGACAGAGGAATCCACCCACTAGGAACTGGGCCCAGCCCCACCAACTCCTCTCTCCTTCCCAGTGGGCCTCGTGATCACCCTGAGTACCTGAGTGGGGTTATCAGCAGCGAACAAGCTCTCCTCTCTGCTCAGACATGGGACACGCTACTTCAGCTCTGGGGCTATTTTGTTCTTTGGCATCGTTATTTTAGGAAAGCAGAGCTGGAAAGACGGGGCCTTACTGTTCAGGTCCTGAATGTGGTGAGGCGATGGGTAAGCCTCCACTCTGGCACAAGGGGGTTCTACACTGGAGCGTTGGCTTCTGAGAACGCTTTGTTCCCAGCTCTCACAAGCTTCGCCCTACTTGCTGATACTTTCGTTGTCCCCAGTGACCATAGTTGACAGGGCAGCACCAGATCTTGGAGTGCCTGAGGGGTCTTTGAGGTAGCCGAGGCCCTGTCCACTGAAGGTTTCATTCTTGACTAGGAACTGGATTCGGGACTTGACAGGGAGCCAGTAATGGAGCAAACGGTGGGTAGGGACCTAAATTCCCAGAGATGGCGCGCCGTTGTAAGCAAGGCCGGAGGAGAACAATATATGGATTGCTGTGGTCAGATCCTCGTTTCTCAGGGTGCCTCCTGCCCGGCTGAAAGTGGAATGAGGCATTTTTAGAAGCCGTGGCTAACTGGGTGTCAAACAGCATTAAGGAATCCAGGACGTTCCCCAGATGAACGCCATCGGCCGGCAAATGCCCCCAATAGCAGGACATGTCATGGTGCTGGCCAGTTCCTCAGAATATTTTCCTTCTTCCCAGCAACATGGCTCCATCGTCCCTGGCTTGCATGTCAGTCAGCTCCTCTTCACCCAGACACTGAGACACTTGGCCAGAGGTGTTAGCTGCATTGGCTGAGACGAGCCAATGAGCTGGGTACCTTGCTGACATTGGAGTCCATGTTGTCTCATCCTATCTCCCAATGGTTTTATATGGCCCTGAGCAGCCATCAGACCCATTGAAAAGCAGCAGCAACCTGAGGGAAGGGTCACTGATTTGAGAGCCATCCAGCCTCTTTTCAGAATTAAGAGAGTTAAGAGAAGGGAAGTAACCTGATAGGAATGAGGACAGCCAACGCCCAGCAGCTACAAGTGCACGGGCATTGAGCCACTACTCCCAGGAGCTCCCCAAGCCAGGAGCCTTGTGGTCTGAGATTTACAAAGCCACCTAGGGGACCTGGAGGCCAATTCCCATTAATCTGCATGGGAACTAAGCATCCAACCCCACAGGCAGCTTTGAAAGTGTCAGCTTGAATGCATGCATCATTGTGTGTCCAGTCACTGAGCATGGTATGAAGAGACACATTAGTGGTGGGAGGTTCTCCAGAAGTTCAGAGGTTTGGTTCCCGTGGGAGAAGCAGCTGGACAGATGCTGATTGGAGTTTTTCTAAATGACCAAACCTCATGAATGGGGCTGGCTCTCTCACACAAATTTCCAGTTCTGTCAGTTTCCAGGCAGGCCAAAAATACCATCAGAACAGTCTTCCTTGAAGTACTACAGGGTTTCTGCCTCCAGCCCTGGGTAGAACTCAGCCCTTAGGAGCCCTGGCTCCACACGACTATGACAATAATAACAACAACAACCTTTGAAAAATTTAACACAACTTTTTTTAAATCTCAAAATATTTTGCTTCAGGTTTTGAGCAAAAGATTGGATGCCAATGTGGGCTAGTGGACAGGACACTGACTGGGAATCAGGAGCCATGGCTCATATTCCCAGCTCTGCCACTGAGCTGAAGGTTGATCTTGGACAAGTCATGTCACCTCTCTTTTGCTCTTTCCTTCTTGCTCCCTTTGTAGAGTGTAAGCAGTTCGGGCCAGGGACTGTCACTATGTGTTTGTAGAGTGTCCAGTGGACTGAGGCTGTGTTGGGGTTACTGGAATATAACCAATAATATTTGATCAAAACTGGTTCACACACACCTAGACGACCCCTCGGGTCACACTTGATCCCTTGAGGTCCAATCTGTCTCCACTGTGGAGTTTTAAATTGCCCAGCAGGGAAGGTGGGGAGATCATGGATGTCATGAACAGAGAGAGACCCAATTCAGAACACCCTTAACCTTCGGAAAGTTTGGATTGACATCTAATCTATGCAGCTCAGGCCCAGCTCAAGTAATCAGAATTCACAAACCGTTTGCCAGAGGCTCATGCATGCAACCAGGTTTCTGAACCCTTTGCCCAATTTGGTGGCTTGTCCTCCCAGCATGACCTGCAGTCTGAGGACATTAAGCACATTCCAAAACAGCCACTTTATCTGTTTCCTAGGAGTGAAATAGTGTCTAATTCTCTTTCCTTCTTCCTCCCATTCAAATCAAACAGGTGGGTCCATTTTTTTTTTTAATACCAGCCTTCCTTTCATTTTGGCTCATGGCTTCTGAATTGATTCTCCAGCCCTGGAGCTCAGCTCTCCCATCAGCTGGCCCTAAGATGAGGGTGTGGTTAAAGGGTCCATGGAGCTTTCGTTACCATCAGTCATAGGGGCAAGACAGCCAGCTTTGGCAAGCGTGAGCGATAGCTCAAAGGGATGCTTCCTCTAGTACTTCAAGATACCAACATGGTTTTCAATCATTCAGTGCCCACCATAAGCAGCTGTCCTTTGAGTGTGTAATACCGATATATTATCGGGGAACCTTTCAGCGGGCACAATCCCAAGGCACTTTACAAATAAATTCTGCTTACATCTCTATCCCAATATAACATGACCCAATATAACACGAATTCGGATATAACGCAGTAAAGCAGCACTCTGGGGGGGCAGGGCTGCGCACTCCGGAGGATCAAAGCAAGTTCGATATAACGCGGTTTCACCTATAACACAGTAAGATTTTTTGGCTCCTGAGGACAGCGTTATGTCGGGGTAGAGGTGTATATGAAGGTTGTAGGGGCCAGCTGAAAGAGTTCCATGATCTAGATTTATACAAAATCCTGTTTCATTTTCTGTCTGAATTTGGGATGTCACCAAAATTTGGATATTCAGGGCTGGCAAATCTGGATTTCCCAGTATATAAGGGATCACTTCATCTATCATTGTAATGCAGTCGCCTCTGGGCTGGAATGTCGCCGCTGTCTAACAGCACACAGAAGTGCTCCTCCGAAGTTCTGCAGAGAAGCAAAGAATATGAGGCCAGATCATCAGGTGGGCAGAAGTCAACAGATGGATTTACACCAGCTCGGGATCTGGTGCAAATTCTTCACCTGAAAGCACAGAGGAATATTAGGTAGATAGAATGAACCAAGCTGATCTTCACAAGAGCCCCAGGATAAAAGCACCATGGGTTCATTAATGAACTCCAGTGTCTAGTTGAAGTTTAATCGGCAGCAGAATGGCACCTTCTAACACCAAACTAAAGCATGGGGCTGCCTCATAGGGAAGAGCAGCAGCTGCCTTATCTCCAGATGTGAGTGCTGCATTCCTTCACAGCGATGCTCAGCTTGTGACGAGCGCTTGACTATTTCGGTTGCTTTACAATCACCTGCATCCCTCAGAAGGTGAATTCCTGTTCCCAAATTTACTGCAGACACTCGTCAGCACAGTGAATGCTGTGCAGCTGATTCAGAACTAAAACCCTCTATTGCCTTGGTATTTAATAGGGTAGGTAAAATACACTTCCCAAAGCATCTCTTCTATACTGGTTATCTTTCACTGAGCTGGAGAGAGTCAATAAGATGGTTGGGCCAATTGGCCCATTAGATTTCCGTATAGATGATCTGAGATAATGATCCTTAAACACTGATTTAAACACTAAATCCCTAAAAACTTCTTCAATGGCAGAAGGAACACGAGCTCTTTCACTCATATAAATACGTACTTCACTATAGGGGCCAGATCCTCAGCTGGAGTAGATAAAGATAGCTCCAGTGAAGTCTGGGGAGTTATGCCAATTATGCCAGTAAAGTACCTGGCCCTGTATTTCACTTTTGGCAGGTTTTCACGGCATGATCCGGGTACCCTCAAGGGTACAGACGTTGGCTGGTTCACCATTTCTTGGTAACGATCTAATTAGCAATAGCAGGAGTTGGCAAGTCACTACCATGTTTGTACAATGTAGATTCTAAGTCTGGTCAGACCATGTTATTGCCAGGAGAAGACAGTAACCTGTGGTCGTATCAAATGCTATTGTGTCAGTCATACGTTAACAAAGGGAAAGACCAAGAACTATGCAGAATCCACAGCTGATTTCTTCTATTAGTTCTTGGCCAAATCCTAGATAGATAGACAACTCAAAAGAGTGATCATAATTAGTACACTGGGACCAGCACTGGCTGTCAGAAGGGTCTTAAATATAATCCACTCTGCCTGATGCACTGCACTGGAGGGTGATTGAGATGCTTAGAAAGCTTTCAACAGGATAGAAAGAATCAAGGGGGAGATTTTCATAAGAGCCTAAGGAATTTAGGAGCACCGAGTCAATGAGAGGCGTGCTCCTTAGGCACTTCTGAAAATGTGTCCCCAAAAGAATTGCTTCCAATCTGATCCTTGGAAAGTAATTACCCTGCCCAGCTGATCAGGACTAGTAGGAAACACTGCTGGATAAGTGAGTGTTGATTAGTAGAGATACATAAGCACTGAAACCAAACTCCACTTAAAGACATGGCAACATGAAAATGGACATTCAAACTTGAGCAAAGACTAGCCTGCCATAGACAAAACTCCCAATGAAATTTCAATATGCCCCAGCAGGCACTCAGCAGAGATGCAGTTCAAATCCGAAACTGGATCAGGACTCAGGAGCTCCAAATTCTATCCCCTGCTCCAACAATGACCTACTGTATGGTCTTGTGCAAGTCACTTCATCTCTCAGTGCCTCTGTTTCCCCTCCCACCCATTGTCGAATGGATTATAACATCTTCAGCACAGGAATTGTCTTTTGCTATGTGGACATAGAGTGCCCAGCACAAGGCAACCCTGATCTGAATTGTGACTGCTAGGAACAGCAGTAATATAAATAACTATTATAATATACTAGAGAGTTTACTTCTTCCCATGTTAGGCAGATTCTGGAGGCCTTGCGCCTCGAAAGTGCCACTAAAGTCTGAAGGTTTTGAGGTAAGAACCAGGACTTGAGGATTAGGTCCAGGGACTTGGACTAGTGCTGAGCGGATGCATAGCTAGGGGCAAATTGGATCATAGAGGGTGGAAATATTCCCACCTGCTCCAGCCAGGTAACGTTTTAGTCCCACCCCTTCCAGGGTAACAAGAAGTCCAACAAATAACTGTTCATTGTCCTTATAAAAAGTCTCCTGCCCTGACTCTGGGCCCATGGTCCTCACCCTTCTGCCAGGGATTTCAGCTGTTCTTAGCCCCTTCTCCAGGGCCTCATATCACTTTCCCCTGTGGCTGGTGGGGGGACCCAGGCCCTCCCAGGGCCGCCCAGAGGATTCAGGGGGCCTGGGGCAAAGCAATTTTGGGGGCCCCTTCCATAAAGAAAAGTTGCAATACTATAGTAACATGTATTTGGAAATGTAAAAAATAACCAGTGAAATACATTTAAAAATTAATTTTTAATAATTTGAAAATACATGAAATACATTATTTAAAAACATTAAATGCTTTAATGGTATGTATACATTTGCAATTACATAATGGGCTGTCGCTGGGTGATGGTGATGGTTGGTACCAATGGGCTGTCACTGCCTGGGGGTGGCGCTACTGTTGCCCAGGGCTGGGTGAGGAGCTGGGCTCTGGGTCGGGGGGTGCCCGGCTCAGAGGGGCTGGCCTCAGAGCTGGGGGTCAGGGCTGGGGAGGGGATGGGGTCGGGGGAGTGTCTGGCTCAGAGGGGCTGGGCTTGGAGCTGGGGGTCAGGGCTGGGGGGAGGCTGGGGTCGGGGGGTATCCGGCTCAGAGGGGCTGGGCTCAGAGGTAGGGGTCAGGGCTGTGGGGGATGGGGTCAGGGGGTGCCCGGCTCAGAGGGGCTGGGCTTGGAGCTAGGGGTCAGGGGGTGCCCGGCTCAGAGGGGCTTACCATGCCGCTTACCCCCGTCTCCCCCCTCTCCCAGAGTCTCAGCGAGCCGTGTCCAGGAGCTCCTGCCGCTCGGCCCGCCGGAGCTCACAGCCCCGCCCCCTTACCACGTGGCTCCGAGCGGGAGGACCTCAGGCCCCGCCCGAGCCACACCGCTGCAGCGCTGTCCAGGGCTGCTCCTGGACGCGGTGTGCTGAGGCGCCGGGGGATGGGGGAAGGCGAAGACGGAGGTGGGGGGGAGCCTCCAACATTCTTGTGGGGGCCCCTGAGGGGCCCAGGGCCTGAGGCAAATTGCCCCACTTGCCCCCCACTCTGTGCGGCCCTGGGCCCTCCCACTACACCGGGTTCCAGTCCGGGGCCCTATAACCAGCAGCCAAGATCTGCTCCATCAGATGCCTTGCTGCTGCCTCCCTGTACCCCTTCCTACTGCTGCCTGTCAGCAGGCCTCTCTAAGGTCTCCCTTCTCTCAGGGCCAGGACACCTCTTGGACTCTTGGCAGACCAACAAAGGGTTGTGTCATCACCTCCCCTGCATCTCTGGGTGCCTTAAATGCTCTGCTGCTCTGGCTCACAGCCGGGATACAACAGCCAGCAGACAAGCATGGCCTGAGTGTCTGTGATAAGCAGCCCTGACGCACCACCTCTGACTCCAGCAGCCTGCTAGTTACGCCCCATTCATGATCTGGTTACACCTGGCAAAATGACCCCAGCCCAGGCCCAAATTTCCCCCAAACCATGTGCACTACCCAGGACCGGATTAAGGTTATGAGGGACCTAAGGCTAATGGGAGGGAAGGGCCGAAGTATGAATTACATAATACACAAAAATTATGAAGTCCAAACATTTCTCTACATACATATTTACATATTATTTATTTATGTAAAATTAACAAGTTTATTCTACTCTCACTACACTCAGTTCTTCAAAGAAACCATTTCCCCCTCTAGCTTTAGCTGTGGCAAAGTCTTGAATGGTGTCATCGTAATTCAAAGACCTGACGATTTCATTCTTAAGGCTCAAGAGGGACAAAGCACTGAGATGCTGTTGAGTCATGACAGGTTTCAGAGTGGTAGCCATGTTAATCTGTATCAGCAAAAGCAACGAGGAGTCCTTGCGGCACCTTAGAGACTAACCAATTTATTTGGGCATAAGCTTTCATGATGAAGTGGGGTTTAGCCCACGAAAGCTTATGCCCAAATAAATTGGTTAGTCTCTAAGGTGCCACAAGGATGCCTCGTTGTTTTTGTTGAGTCATGGTGGATCGGAGGACATTTTTGACGCTTGTTAGAAGAGAGAAGGAATGTTCTCCACTACAGCTAGTGATCATTAGTGACAAATACAGCCGTAATGCAGTTTCAACATTTGGGAACATTCTATCACATCGGATTCAGTGATAACTCGGTACATCCAAATACATTTGCTTTCGTCATCTTTTCTCTCTATATCTGAGAGTGATGTGAATTCAACACATTGAAGAAATTCGTTAGTTAAATCTACTGGGAGATCATTTGGGTACTTCTGACACAGACGTTTGATACCTTCACTGACTTCGGAACTTAAAATGTTAGGTGAAAAATTTGTCAGTACTCTAAAGGTTTTGTCAATATTTTCGTAAGCCTTGATGTTCTAATGAACTCTTCTATTTGTCAATGATTGTGATAAAGGTATTAACTCTGAAGGCCTCCTTGTCACTGAATGAGTGGGCAGTTACATCATCGCATGTCTTCTGTCTTTTGCGGCATTTGGCTGACTTAGACTCATGGTTAGCAGTCCTTGCAGCCCCCTGAATTTTATACTCATCAAAACTATCCCGCATTTGTTGAAGAACATTTCCAAGACTTCTCATTAGGTTTACAGCAGTGGAAAGGTCAATTTGAGCACTTGGCAAGCTTAGACTGCACCTGCTGAATGGCTGAAGTGTATCATTCCAGACCTCACACAAAATACTAGTTTCCAAAGTGCGTATTGCATCACTCAGGATCTTCACATCTTTTCTTGTTGCTGATTTTTGAGATTCATCTTCCTTGATGCTCTCTAGCACTTCAAGGATGTTGGGGCATCCCAGAACAACTGTATTCACAGCTTCAGCGTTGGCACTCCACTGTGTCCCTGAGAGCAGTTTTGCACTAGGCATCCCTTTGGTAATGAATCTCTAAGAATCATCCAATGACTGGTTGATGCAGAGAAAAAAATGTACAATTCTTGGACAAATCCAAAAAAAGAAACTGCTTCAACACAATAATCCACAGCAGACTGGCCAACAAGGTTGAGTGAGTGTGCAGCACATGGTATGTAATCAACCAAAGCATTGCGCTCCTTTATCTTTGCCTGTGTCCCTGAATATCTGCCACTCATATTACTTGCATTGTCATAGCTTTGGCCACGACGACAAAGGCTGAGGTCAATCTCATTTTTGGTGAGGAAATCGAGTAGGTACAAGGCAAGTTTCTCCCCTGTGTGGCTGGTGATGTCTAAGAAGGTCATGAAATGCTCAACTGGTCTGCTGGGTAGCACATAACGCAAGATGACAGTCAGCTGATCTACATGTGACATATCCGGTGTTGAATCAATGGAAAAATATCCCACATCTTTGATCTCATCTACAATGGCTGATAGTGTCTTTTTTGCCAGCAGTGCAATTAATTCATTACAAATAGTCTTTGATATATATGATGTATGGCCTTTTCCATGATTTGCGTGTTCATTGATGTGCTGAGCTAAGAAAGGGTCATACTTAGCAATTAGCTCTAGAATGCCAAGGTAATTGCCATTGTGTTTCGATCCAACAGTCTCATCTGAGCCACGGAATGGAAGACCATGCTCAGCAAGAAACACTATGGCTTCAACTACGCATGTGAGAACGTTCTTCCAATAAGCACGCACTTCGAAAAACTGGTTTTCCATTTGGGTATCAATTCTGCCATTAACTTTCTTTTGGGCATGGTAGCTGCTAACTGACAATGTATGCTGCTCACTCATTGCATGATTGATAATGTATGCAGTATTCTTCAAATCACTGAAACCTTTGCAGAACATTCCCCAGTTTTTGGTATCAGAAAACAGGCAGCAATAAAAACAGTACACTTTCTTCTTAGAAGGAGAATAGATGAGCCATTCTCACCTGCCAATCTGTTTGTTAGGCTTCACATATTCAGACATTGATTTGGACAGATAACGATTCTGATTGGTGTACTCTCGCTTTGTCAATAAACAGTCAGCATCTAGATTCTGGTATTTCTGTGGATGCTTCTCAGTCCAATATGCAATGAGATCTTGAGAAGTCATGTCCCACTCGCCTGGATGGTTGGAGAAGGATATTTTTGTATTACTATCATTGGGAAACTCTTCAGAGAAGTGGGGTGAGACTGCAGCTAGAGAAGTCACAGGAGACTGGTCCTTTTCATCAGGTGTTGACGCAGCAGGTTCACTTGGGCTGGTATTCGCCTGGACTTCCTCACCACCAGGCTTAGTAGGAGGAAAAAACATTAGGAGAGAAGGAGAACCTTTCAGCACTACATCTTGTCTTTGCCATCTTTCTTTGGCCTCCTTCAATTTCTGTCATCCTCCTTTCTTCGACATTGTTTCTGTTGTCCAGTGTAGGCCTACTGCAGGGGTGGCCAACCTGAGCCTGAGAAGGAGCCAGAATTTACCAATTTATATTGACAAAGAGCCACAGTAATACGTCAGCAGCCCCCCATCAGCTCCCCCACCCCGCTCCCAGCGCCTCCCACCCACCGGCAGCCCCGCCGATCAGCACCTCCCCCTCCCTCCCTGCCCCTCCTGATCAGCTGTTTCTTGGCGTGCAGGAGGCTCTGGGGAGGAAGGGGGAAAGGGGGAGGAGCGAGGGCATGGCAGGCTCAGGGGAGGGGGTGGGAAGGGGTGGAGTGGGGGCAGGGCCTTTGGCAGAGCCAAGGGTTGAGCAGTGAGCACCCCCTGGCACATTGGAAATTTGGCGCCTGTAGCTCCAACCCCGGAGTCGATGCCTATACAAGGAGCCGCATATTAACTTCTGAAGAGCCGCATGTGGCTCCGGAGCCACAGGTTGGCCACCCCTGGCCTACTGTGTACAAAGTTCAATATTGCTTGGGCCGACAAACACTTACTTAGCCCACAAAGACAAAATCACAACCACTATAAATTGAATTTACAATCTTGATGGAGTAATTTGTACAAAGCAATATCTAATGAGACAAAACATTGCCGATGGCCCCGTTACCATCGTTCAGCTGTTACTTCAATATGGAATGGAGGGCCTACAGTAGGGCCTAAAAATAAGAGGGCCTAAGGCTATAGCCTTATTAGCCTATGGGTTAATCCAGCCCTGGCACTACCATGTCCAGCTCTTTGCTGGGCCATTCAGAGGAATAATAAGGTGTTTGCTCCTCTAAGGAGACCAAATGCACAGAATGTCCCCTTAACTGGTGTGACGTTGTGCAGTCTATATGGTTTTATAAAAACTTGATAATCAGTCAATATAATGTAACTGGGATAGTTTTAGAGAAAATACGGTAATAAGTGAATGTAACGTAACTGAGATATGCTTCATGCAAAAGGTCTCTTGTAAGGTATCATTACAAAGCTTATAATCTACTGAGTATGATCATCTGATTTGTATAAATGTACCACTCTTGTATCTAAAACTAGAAATATAAAATGTAACTCTGAGGGCCTATTGTAATTATGTAAAGTGTGGGCCATTAATGATGGTTTGGAATCTTGATGACTCCCATTGTCTGCAGATGGCTGTTTACCTGTGAGTCTCCCTGTATATGTGTGTGCTGGCAAGTGAGTAATGAAGTCTTGCAGTGACATGTGATCATGTCACCTGAACTGGAATCCATCTTTAACCTGGTGCTTTTCCAGTGCGGGGGGGTGGAAACCCAGAGGGACAAAGGGTTCCCGCCTTATGCAAAAGATATATAAAGGGGTGGAACAGAAGAGAGGGAGAGAGAAGCCATCATGAAGAATCCCTTAGCTATCACCTGAGCTGGCACAAGAGCTGTACCAGGGGAAAGAATTGTGCCCAGGCCTGGAAGGTGTCCAGTCTGAGAAAAACTTACTGAAGCATCTCTGAGGGTGAGATTATCTGTATTTAGTTTGATTAGACATAGATTTGCGCATTTTATTTTATTTTGCTTGGTGACTTACTTTGTTCTGTCTGTTACTACTTTGAACCACTTAAATCCTACTGTCTGTATTTAATAAAATCACTTTTTATTTAGTAATTTACTCAGAGTATGTATTAATACCTGGGGGAGCAAACAACTGTGTATATCTCTCTATCAGTGTTATAGAGGGCGAACAATTTATGAGTTTGCCCTGCATAAACTTTATGCAGGGTAAAACGGATTTATTTGGGTTTAGACCCCATTGGGAGTTGGGCATCTGAGTGCTAAAGACAAGCACACTCCTGTGAGCTGTTTCCAGGTAAACTTGCAGCTTTGGGACAAGTGATTCAGACCCTGGGTCGGTGTTGCAGCAGATTGGAGTGTCTGGCTCAGCAAGACAGGGTGCTGGAGTCCTGAGCTGGCAGGGAAAACAGAAGCAGGGATAGTCTTTGCACATCGGGTGGCAGCTCCCAAGGGGGTTTCTGTGATCCAGCCCGTCACAACTGGAATCAACAATCACTTGGATTCAGCTGCAGCACTGGGTTGGTTTCGATTAAAAGCAAAGCAAGCTTAGTAACAAAAGGAGAGAGGATTTTAAGTGAGTTCAGGTATGAAGGGGAGAGTTAGACATGGCATGAAAAATGCTTTCCAGAAGCTCAGACTTAACGCAAGAAGCCCCAGCCTTTGTTCCAGAGAGTTTCCCACCTTCCATCATGATGGGTGCGTACCCACTGTCAGGATCTACCACCAAGTCCAAAGAGCTCAGTTCCTTGGTCTTCTTAGGGGATGGATCACTTGGGGTTCTCTGCCCCTCTCTTTTATAGTCAGGGACCTTCTGCAATTGATTCTGCTGGAGGGGGCCCCCCAAAGCAAAGTTCATCCGGGCTGTGAGGAAGGCGATATGGAGTCTGCTGGTGAAGGAGATTCCACGCTGGCCTCTTCCTCTTTTGGGTTTGCTAAAATCCAAAGGAATGACACCTGGCGTGGGATTGCTAATCGACTCTGATGACACCTGACTGGAGGCATCAGCTGGCCCCTGGGCTGGGAGAAACCCATTTGCCCA
The DNA here is from genome assembly GCF_002925995.2 of Terrapene triunguis. Classification (NCBI taxonomy): domain Eukaryota; kingdom Metazoa; phylum Chordata; order Testudines; family Emydidae; genus Terrapene; species Terrapene triunguis. The sequence goes on along the minus strand of NW_020664661.1, from coordinate 3,895,122 downwards.
CTCCCCAGGCGTGTCTGGTAAATGCCCATTAGTTCCACATTCCCTTCATCTTTATACGGTCCCTTGGCTGTTCCCTGGACATTCACCAGGCAAGGATGGCAGTGACCAGTGTATTCTCAGTGGCCAATGACACCTTCCATCATGCACATTAGATCCAGCTGATGACACTAATGAACTGGGGCCCACTGAAATGGTCAGGCCAGCTGAAACGCATGACCAGCTACCAGTGAGCCCCTGGCCCTCTGGCATTGGGACGCCGTTAGGGTCACAGCTCTTTCCCTGGAAGTCCAGGCCTTGTCTTTTCATCAGGGCTCCTTACCACCAGAGCCTGCCCCACTCCCAGCGGCTGCTCCTGGTCTCTCCTGGTCTCCTGCCAAACTTCTCTACCCAGGAGAGGAGCCCAGAGCCAGCCCACACACTCACTCCTCCCTTACTCCCAGAGAGGGGCTGCAAGACTCCTTCCCTCTAACCCACTTCTGCGGCACACTTCCTCTCTTTGTACCACCCACCCAGCTCCTCCCCAGCTGGGATTCATCTTTAATTGAGCCTGGCCCATCCTCCAGGGGTAGCCAGGGGGTTAATTGGTCTCTCAGGCCCACTTTAACCCTTTCAGAGCCAGGATGGGGTATATAACCCATCACAGGGTTACTGCTGCTAGCCACGCAACCTTCTCTGCAGATGGAGCGGTCTAGTCATATCATGCCAGGCATAGTGATGGGGCATAAAACTTGGGGTGCACTTTCGCTGGAGAACATGAGCTGCCTCAAGAACAAGCTCTCTGAGAAACACTGGGACTCCGGGAGCTGTACACTATGCCCCATGGCCCTGCACCTGGCACAGCCCCTCCCACTAGAGCCCAGGGCAAAGTGGGGGCATAACACGCCTATTCTGAACTGCAATCACCTCCCACCGGCTCGGCACAGGTGGGAATGGCCGCACAAGTGGCAGGGTGACAGTGGGAATTCCCCCACACACACACTCACACCGGTGTAAATCAAGAGTACTCCATTGATAACAGTGGAACTACACCTCAGGAAATTAGGGGTGCAGTATGGATCCCAGGTTGGGAGCAGGTGGGTTACAGCCAGGGGTACAGTATGGATCCCAGGCTGGGAGTGGGTAGGCTATACCCAGGGGTGCAGTATGGATCCAAGGCCGGGAAGGGGTAGGCTATACCCAGGAGTGCAGTATGGATCCCAGGCTCGGAGTGGGTGGGCTAGACCCAGGGGTACAGTATGGACCCCAGAGTAGGAGCAGGTGGGTTAGACCCAGGGGTACAGTATGGATCCTAGGCCGAGAGCGGGTGGGTTACAGCCAGGGGTCCAGTATGGAGGGTGACTGGGTACAGTATAGAAATCCCAGCTGTTCTCCAATACTGGCATGAATCTCGTTGTGCCATGTCCCTTTGCCAGGTCATGCTGAGCGGGGAGAGCACTCAGACATACAGACACCCCAGTTGGCCCTGGACAGCCTGCCTCCAGCATTCCCCTGCGGCACACATCAGTCTCCAAGCCACCTAGTCACTGGGCAGGCCTGGCCTGGGCTGGCTGTGTGGCTGCTGCCGCGCTGGGTGGCTGGAGAGGTTCACACATTTCAGCAATTTGCCAGGCTGTATGACAATTACGGCCACAGATGCTCCTGTGTCAATATGGGCTCTGCTCTCCGCTCTGGTACAGCAATGGGTGTGCCTGGCGCGGACGCCGCATGGCTCGTTCCAGTAGAATTATGGGGTTGGGAGGAGGCCATTTTTGGATGGGATTGCTAGGAGATTGCAGCTTTCCGCCTCACCCCGTGGCTTCTCTACTCTTCTCTCTAGCGCAGTCAGGGCTTGCAGCTGGGCTCTCCTCATCCAGATCTGTCAGGGCTTCAATGCTCCATGCTTGCTTGGCCTTACTGCTTAGTCTGTGTTCATGTGCGACATGGGGCAGGGGCCTGCTGGGAGGGTGAGGGGCAACGTTGGGCAGGTGGTCAGCGTGAGGGGCACGTGCAATGTGGGGCAGGTGCACGGGAGACGGGGCCCATGCAATGTAGGGCAGCTGCACAGGGTGAGGGGCATGTGCAATGTGGGGCAAGTGCAATGTGGGGTAGGGGTGGATGCAATGTGGGGCAGATGCACGGGAGATGGGCACATGCAATGTGGGGCAGCTGCACAGGGTGAGGGGCACATGCAATGTGGGGCACATGCACAGGGTGAGGAGCACATGCAATGTGGGGCAGGTGCAATGTGGGGTAGGCACAGGGTGAGGGGCACGTGCAATGTGGGGCAGGTGCAATGTGGGGTAGGGGCACAGGGTGAGGGGCACGTGCAATGTGGGGCAGGTGCACGGGAAGAGGGGCACATGCATCTACACTAGCACAAAGTGTAGTCCCCTTTGGTTCCCCAGGTCACTAGGGTTCCGTCCACTGGTGCTGAGACCGTTACCTGGGCTTGTGGAATTAATCAGATGCAGCATTCGTCGCCTTACAGACAAACAGAGAAATGCCATTGGGCTGAGCAAAGGGCCCCACAAGCTTAGCTACATAGAGATGTGCAGCCTGTAACATGGGCATCTTTCACTGCATACAGGCCCCCGTATAACGAAGGGGCTCCTACAGGATCTTGCCCTAAACCTACGTAGGCACTTACACAACCTCATCGCTGGGGTGTGGGGGTGTTTAAAAGTACCTAGTGGCCTTGTCTAGACCAGGATAAAAGGGCTGTTGCTAGCTAACATGTTCTAGATGTGGAGTCCAGCCAAGGCAGCATGTACTGTGCATGGGCTAGGCTGGGTTGGCTGAATCCGAGGGTCTGCGCTGGGCCGCATCTGGAGTATCTTAGCACCTGCTAATGGCACTTGCTATGTCCTCTCGGCAGCGTTAACTGGCGTCATGGACACACAAGTGAGCCCAGTGAGAGCGAGAGTGCCACACTGTGAAATCACCCTGGAGCAGAGTGACTGGATTTTCCCCCCAGAGTGACAGCGGCAGCAGCGGAGGGTGATAACTCAAGCTGTGGCCTACACCCCACAATGGGTCAGCTACCTAGAGTTCTAAGCCCCATCACACTCGAGTTCAGGAGTTTTAGGTGTGGACAGGGCTTGGCTTCTAACACGAGTCAACTCTGCAGCGAAGACACCACACCCATGTGACTTGCGCACACTAGACTTAAAACATGTTAGCACATGATCATCACGTCTTTAAATCCTGGTCTAGACAAGGCCAGTGTTGGCCTAACTCTGCTCCCATTGAAATGAAGCCCGGACCCGTGTCCTGTGGAGAGATCAGTGAGTGGGAAAGAGCCCCTTGCCAACCACTGGCTTGCTTTACACCTCTCACACCTGCAGATGTCTCCAACACAGCCCTCAGAGACAGTTCCTGTCCCTTTAAGTGCAGCACATTAAAAAAAACAACAACAACTGACAAGCTCCCTTGCTCTTAAAAGAGTGAGAAATTTTCATTGATTGATTTCTTCATGGCTTCTTAAACAGATAATTAATTCACCGTGAACCTGCGGCCACATCGTAGTGAGTCGTTAATATTGTAAATTCAGATATACTTCGATAACCACCTGACCCCCCCGTCACCCCAAAAACCAGATAGCTGTGCAGTGGGGGGTGGAGGGGGCGGCAAATCGATTTTCAAAGACATGAAGGGATCACCCAGCAAAAGGAAGCTATTGATTCTCTCTTATAAGACACCGCTATAATATTTATTCTTTTGTAAACAGAATTAACCTGGCATCACGGGTCATTCCTATTGAACAGCACTCCTCTCGCGTGCTCAGTAGTACAGATTGTATCAGAAACATCCAAACCGTGCCACCTACCCCGTGCTGCATCCCAGGGCCTGCTTATCTCAGGGCTGTTGGCGACCACCTAGACCACATGGCAACTGGCGAGTCCCAGCTGGCTTGGAGGCTCCTTCCTGGATCTCTGGCAGAGAGGCTGTGTCAGGACAGGCACAGAGTGCATTGCACTCCAGCAATTCACACCAGCATAAAGGGCCCTTGGTGCTGTGACAGGCCAGCACCCTTCGGCTGCTCTTTCTTGAGCTAGGGGCCAGTTTGGTGTCTGTCCAGGCCCAGGATTGGAGAGGGAGGAAAGGTAGCTTCACGCCACTGCCTCACCTCTGCTCAGCTCTGTTTGCAGATGAGGCTTTAGCTCAGGGGTTCTCAAACTGGGGGTCAGGACCCCGCAGGGGTTCATGAGGTTATTACATGTAGGGTTACCATTCGTCCGGATTTACCCGGACATGTCCTCCTTTTTGTGTTAAAAATAGTGTCCGGGGGGGAATTTGCAAATCACTAAAAATGTCCGGGATTTCCCCCCCAGGCAGAGCAAGGCGCGGCTGGGAGGGCTGCAGGAAAGTCAGCCTCTCGCATGGGGCTCTGGCAGCCAGAGCCCTTCCCCCGCAGCTTGCCGGGCTGGACTCCGGAGCAGCTGTAGAGCTTCTCCTCCCCCCCCGGCCCTGCATTCTGAGCCGGCCGGCCTGCCGGGCCGTTTGCATCGGGCCTCGGCAGCTCCTCCTCCCCCCACTTCTCCTTCTCCCCTGCTCCCTCGCTCCGGCAGCACTGTGCGGGGGCAGGGACCGGGTTGTGTGTTGCGCTGGGGAG